>NW_026136762.1:52500-122500 GCF_905237075.1 Dicentrarchus labrax
TTACTCACAGACTGAAACTGAAAGCTGTTCAGCCCGACTGCTTCCTGATCGACTGATTGATCAGATATCAGCTGTATCCAACGGTCCATGTATCATCAATCCAAAGAAATATAGTTCAACTATCAGACTTATTAGATACATTCCATCAGGACATGGATCTTTATGCTAAGCTAAGCTAACTAGCTGCTAGCTGTAACATTTCCTCAAACATTAAATTGAACCCTGACACTGAGTCAGGGGACGGGATGAGCACGGCGCCCTCACCTGGTTGGAGATGAGGTCCTCGCAGACGGACAGCGCCATCTGGATGGCGTTGGGTTTGTGCGTGACGGAGATGGCGTTCATCTTGAACTTGTCCTTCCCGTACAGCGTGTTAGCCTGGCTCACCGCCTCTTTGAACACCTGCTCGTAGCGTTTCTGGCTCAGCACGGCGCCGATGTTCACCAGCCGAGGCTCGCAGCCGCCGCGAGCCACCGAGCAGCACTGCAGCACGGTGAGGAGCAGCATGCCACGGAGCTCCACTGAGGAGGAGGAGGAGGAGGAGGAGAGGAAGGTTAGACAGCGTGGAGGAAGAGGAGGTTACAGTCACAATGCTAACGTTCACCATTGTAGTTCAGACAACAACGTGACCAGGTTTATTGATCACTGCGTCGACCGTGTTACTTTAGATACTAACAGACGGATCCAGTTCAGAAACAGAGATATATGATGTTCTTTGGTAATTACAGTCGATATAACTTTATTATTGTTTAACACACATTTCTATAATTCAGATCCTAAATGATGCAAACACAACGATGAATTAACAGCGTACGTAAATGTACTCAATTATTTATATTTACACTGTTTCCTGTGCGTTTAGCGCTTAATGCTAATACAACATTGCTGAAAATGTTCAATCCAGTTAGAACTGTTAATAAAACTCCACTACAAGCAGCCGTTCTAATATTTAATTAAAGACCAACAAAGTTCATTAATTCCTCTCTGAACCAACAGTTTGGATCCTAATGTTTTTATTTCCAGTAAATCTTTTATAATTTGTCATTTGACAGCTTTCATTGTTGTCTTATGTGACGTGATTAAACAAGAACTGTGGTCTGAGTCACAGCGAACAGACGAGGTCCAACCAGCATCGAGGAGCTCGGAGGACGACATCTGGAGCTGTGACATAATCAGAAAAGCAGCTCTTATTGTGAAAAGCCGGGTCTCTCATAAACTTAACCAGGATTCAACAGGAAGTTCATCCTGAACTACGGGGACCCGAGTCTGGAAAGTAAAACATACTGAAGAACTTAAAAGTGATTTATCCGACCAGAACCTCTGAGTTTGAGACGTCGTACAACTGGAGTTCTGGACCCAACCCGATACACTTCCTGTCTGTGGCTGCTCCCTCGTTCCTACCGCAGATATCACGTAGACTCTCTCTCTCTCTCTCTATCTCCCCCTGGTGGCTGACTGCAGTATAGACTCTCTCTCTATCTCCCCCTGGTGGCTGACTGCAGTATAGACGCTCTCTCTATCTCCCCCTGGTGGTCGCTGCGTTCCTGTGGACCGGACTACAGGAAATATCGCTAACTAACTCTCTAAACACCTGTTTTATTTACGGTCGCTCCAGTTTATTAAACTGAGAAACCACAATCTACATCAGTTTACTCTATATATTTATAATCTCCACCTCGCTGTCAGACAGACCTTACTCACAGGAACTACAGCCGTTACATCCCTCTGTCCTCTCTTCAGATCCACCAGACTCCAGTGATAAAAACAGTGATTTTACCTCACAGCACACAGCAGTTTCTGGTTCTACTGCTGCCTCCGTCTGCAGCGACTGATGTTAGTTCTGATCTGAATTAATGTGGTAAAACACCAAAGTCACACAATGTCACCAACAGACTGACCAACGGAGGCAGCGGTAGACCAACGGCTGCTGTGTGCTGTGAGCTTAAATCACTGTTTTTATGACTGGAGTCTGGTGGATATAAAGAGAACAGACAGCGAGGTAAACTGATCCACAGTCAGTGTTTGGATCCAGATGTTTCCTCTTTATAACGTCACACTCACGTCCAACATCGGGATTTCCTCTCTGATATCGTTTAAACTTCGCTCAGCTTTCACTTCCCGCCTCCTGCACGCTAATTAGCCCCAATATCTCTGTGTAGTTCATATTTTCTGTTTACAGTTAACGGATCAATAAATGTCCTCGGTTTATTAAAAGCTCTATTAGCTGTGTGTAAACCACTTTATACTCTGGATGTAATGGTGCGTTCTATTTGTCCACCGAACTCGATCTCCGAGTCGGTTTCCTGAGTTAAGAACAGGAAGTTGCAAACAGAACGCTCCCGAGGTCGTAACGTTATAAACGACTCCTGAAGTCGTCTGAACTCGAGTTCAGTTACCAAGCTGGCAACTCCGAGCATCACATGTAGTAAACATTGAGGTTTTCTACTATTTTAACCACTTTTGTCTTTGTTGTAACCAAATGAAGAAGTCGTACACACAGCACTGTATACTGTTACCTATAGGCATGTTGCTACAGTCTTATTATGAGTTAAATTCTTGTTCTTGACCCCAAAAACCTTAGAGACTCAGTGTCTAAAGATATAGTCACTCTAGATGGCATTAACTTGGCCTCTAGCACCACTGTCAGGAATCTTGGAGTTATCTTTGATCAGGATTTGTCATTTAACTCCCACATAAAGCAGACCTCTAGGACTGCCTTCTTTCATTTACGTAATATTAGAAAAATTAGACACATCCTATCACAGACAGATGCAGAAAAACTAATCCATGCATTTGTTACTTCAAGGCTGGATTACTGCAACTCTTTATTATCAGGTTGCCCCAATAAGTCCATTAAAACGCTCCAATTAATTCAGAACGCTGCAGCACGAGTACTGACAGGAACTAGAAAAAGAGATCACATCTCTCCTGTACTAGCTTCTCTGCACTGGCTCCCTGTAAAATGTAGAATAGAATTTAAAATCCTCCTCCTCACCTATAAAGCTCTTCATGGTCAGGCCCCTTCATATCTTAAAGAGCTCATAGTACCCTATTACCCCACTAGAACACTACGTTCCTAACTATGTTACTAACTCCACTTCTTCCCCGGAGTTCTTGTGCTTTCTCGTCTCGCAGGTTCTCATGGATCCTGGTGGAGCCTCCTGCCATGGTCCTGCTTGACTGCCATTGCCAATACTGTTGTTGCTGTGCACCTGTCTGTCTGTCTGTCTGTCTGTCTCTCTCTCTCTCTCACCCCAACTGGTCGAGACAGACGACCACCCACCTAGAGCCGGAGGATCTGTCCTAGGTTTCTGCCTTTTAACAGGCAGTGTTTCCTTGCCCTTGTCTCCAAGGTCTTGCTCATGGTGGTACTGTTGGGTCTCTGTAATTAATGTTAAAGAGTTCGGTCTAGACCTGCTCTATTTGAAAAGTGTCCTGAGATAACTTCTGTTATGAATTGGCGCTATACAAATAAAATTGAATTGAATTGAAATGAGCCTCATTAGTTACTTTGTAGCTCGTGCAGCTGAAAGTGGCTCGAGACGCTCCATGTTGCTATGACAACAGTGCCGAGTCTTGAGCAGGAAGCAGAGCAGTAACCACGGTAACGGTAACGTTAAAGAGAACGGAGTATTCAGATATCAAACTGTGAGATATGATTGTGTAATAATGAAAGTGTGAATAATCACTATCAACGTTACCAAACCTCCAGACAGAACTCAAAGACCCGCGGTTACTCGTTCTCCAACACGGGTGTGACGTCGCTCTCGAGCTGCAAGTCGCGATTACGAGACAAAACGAACGCACCATTAGCATGCAGCTAACGAGCTCTCGTCCAATCAGAGGTTGAGTTTTCCCGCCTGCGAGTGAATCTTCAGCGATTTCATACAAATGATTGATAATTAATCAATAAATGAATGAAACTGTTTATAAACTGAACCCAGCCGTCAATCATGAGTGACATCAGCAGTGGCCAATCCCGTGGTTTGGAATGTTGTTGGTGGGCGTGGCTTCGCGGTAAAAGCTGATCACTGATTGGATCGTTAACAAACTGCATCCACACAAACATTCAATAATCAATGAACTTATTACTAATAATGATTAAATATTACACAATACTACCCACAATGCAACACAAGATCTTCTACTGAGCTTCTATTTTAGAACATTTATTTAGTTTAAATAATCAATAAGGTCAAAAGTCCCAGACCTGAGGAGAGGAGCAGGTCTTACAGAGTAAAGCTGATCAATAAAGCTGATCAATAAAGCTGATCAATCAAACCGATCAAAGTAATGATTCAGTGTTCTGACTTTATTAAATCCAAACATTATTTCTCATTCTGTGTTTTTATAGGTGATCAATAATATTAGGATCAGCTGATTGATCAATAATCATTTATTGTCATTCTAATAAAACTGATCAATAGACTGAACTGTTGTTGTTTGTTTGTTTACAATAATGATGTCAGATTGTTTAGATTTCAAACATTAAATCATCTTCATCATTCTCACCTCAATCAATCATCGATATCTGAAGCAGCTGATTATCGATTATTGGATCAGTTTCAGAATTTTATTTTCATGTTTCTGAATGAATTTGATTTCTTTGATATAAAATAAATAAAAATATAAATGAATGAAGAGAAGCTGAATGTTTCCTGTTGATTTTATATCGATTGTATATCGATTTTATATTGATTTTATATTGATTTTATATTTTACACAGAAACGTGACGAGAGGACGTCACCGGACTGAGGATTAACGGAATCCGGTTTGTGAGTTAAAGCCGTTGATGAGTGATAATCAATAATAAAGTGAGTGAATGCCGTTAATCCCCGATAATCAATCAGTAATCGATAATAAAGTCAGACTCACTGTTTCAGCTCTGCGGAGGTTTCAGATTAAAGCGGTTCAAACTGCGTCGTTCAGTCGGTCTCCTGTTGATCTCAGTCCCGGTGTTTCCTCCCGGTGTATCTGCCCGGTACCGGCTCCGGTACCCGCTCCGGTACCCGCTCCGGTCCGCTCCGGTTCGCGGCTCTTTCAGGTTAAAGGTGATTGTTGTTGTTGTTGTTGTTTTTATTTGAAGATGACGTGTTGTTTTGAGGATCCAGAACCTGATCGCTGATCGATTATTGATCGTTTTTATTGACAGCTGAACGGAAAAAGCCCGCTGACATTGTTGACACCGTCTCGCGCTTCGTCCTGTTGATTCACCTCCTCTTCATCAGAGTCTTCCTCAGAGTCTTCCTCACAGTCCGACCTTTACTGCTGAGTCCTCTCCGCTCTCATCACTCATCCATCAGTGGACTGTAACCCGGTACCGGGACCCGGACCCGGTTCTCGGTCTGTTGATGTTCGCGGACTTCCAGACGACCTGAAGCTCGCGAGCCCGCGGTCCGTCCTTGGATCCTGACGCTCGCTCCCGCGTGCAGACGGAGGAGAGGAGAGCGCGCGGCCGCCGGAGCGCGGGCACGAGCCTCTCTCTGGTCTCAGTGAACCGTGCTCGTGCCCGCGCGCTCGCTAAACACCTTCACACTCACCTTTAACGTGTAAAGTCACGCGCTTAATCTTACTGAATGTTACTATTGATATAATATCATGATATTATACTAATAATAATAATAATAATAATAATAATATAATAATATAATAATAATAATAATATAATAATATAATAATAATAATAATAATAATCCTATAATATTATAATACTAATAATAATAATATAACATAATAATAATAATGTAATAATAATAATAATGATAATAATATAATAATAATATAACAATAATAATAATAATAATAATAATAATAATAATAATAATAATAATATAATAATATAATAATAATATAACATAATAATAATATAACATAATAATAATATAACAATAATAATATAACAATAATAATAATAATAATACTATAATAATAATAATAATAATAATAATAATATAATATAATAATAATAATAATAATAATAATAATAATAATATAATAATATAATATAATATAATAATAATAATAATAATATAATACTATAAAAATAATATTATAATAATAATGTAATATAATATATTTATAATCTGTAAACCAAGAGAATTTAAACATTTTGTTACATTTTGTTGTTTTCTGTCCATTAGAGGTCAAAGTTTTCTTCAAATCAAACACTGAACCCTGAAAGTGCCACACATCAATGTTATTACACTGTAGACTGTTTTGATTACAGTAAGTAATCGATAAGTAATCAATAAGTAATCAATAAGTCAACGTCTTGCTGAGATCAAAACAACAGCAGAAGAAGAAATCCAGCATTCAGGCTTCTTCTTCTGTGGTTGTCTCTGTGTTTTTTACATTGCTCTCCAGATCCACTGCCAGCACATATGGTTGCCACGGCAATGTGGATGCAGCTCCAGATCCTTACTGTGGTTGCCACGGAAACAAGCATCTCCAACCCTCATTTCCTTATCCCCTCTGCTCACCACAGTCTACCTTATAATTAACACACGCACAGCTAATTTAAGATACTTTAACCCTGAACAGGTGTGTTTACATCAGTCCACGTTCCAGACCGGAACCAGACCGGAACCAGATCTGAACCAGATCCAGGTTTCACTCTGTCCAGTTCTCCACATGAACAACCTGCTTCTGAATCATCATTAAATCATCCAATTAGAGCTTCAGACTCTGTTGCTGTGCAGCTTATACATTTCTGTCTGTTAGCCTCTGTCTGTTAGCTTCTGTCTGTTAGCCTCTGTCTTGGTTAGCTTCTGTCTGTTAGCCTCTGTCTGTTAGCCTCTGTCTGTTAGCCTCTGTCTGTTAGCTTCTGTCTTGTAGTTTCTGTCTTGTAGTTTTTGTCTTGTAGTTTTTGTCTTGTAGTTTCTGTCTTGTAGTTTCTGTCTTGTAGTTTCTGTCTTGTAGTTTTTGTCTTATAGTTTTTGTCTTGTAGTTTCTGTCTAGTAGTTTCTGTCTAGTAGTTTCTGTCTAGTAGTTTCTGTCTAGTAGTTTCTGTCTAGTAGTTTCGGTCTTATAGTTTTTGTCTTGTAGTTTCTGTCTTGTAGTTTCTGTCTTGTAGTTTCTGTCTAGTAGTTTCTGTCTAGTAGTTTCGGTCTTATAGTTTTTGTCTTGTATTTTCTGTCTTGTAGTTTCTGTCTTGTAGTTTTTGTCTTGTAGTTTCTGTCTTGTAGTTTCTGTCTTATAGTTTCTGTCTTATAGTTTTTGTCTTGTAGTTTCTGTCTTGTAGTTTCTGTCTTGTAGTTTTTGTCTTGTAGTTTCTGTCTAGTAGTTTCGGTCTTATAGTTTTTGTCTTGTAGTTTCTGTCTTGTAGTTTTTGTCTTGTAGTTTCTGTCTTGTAGTTTCTGTCTTGTAGTTTTTGTCTTGTAGTTTCTGTCTTGTAGTTTCTGTCTTGTAGTTTTTGTCTTGTAGTTTTTGTCTTGTAGTTTCTGTCTTGTATTTTCTGTCTTGTAGTTTTTGTCTGTTAGCTATGTGGAAGACACATGATGACATCATTGTCTCCTGTGTGTGAGCTCAGCTGTGAACAGGAAGTAGGACACATATGACCTCACAGTTCTTTCTCTGGTGTTCATGAGGAGAGGGTTTCCTTCAGCTTCCAGGCCACTGAGTCAGCACACACACACACACACACACACACACACACTATAAACACACACACACACACACACACACACACACACTATAACACACACACACACACACACTGTAACACACACACACACACTATAACACACACTCACACACACTGTAACACACACACACACACACACACACACACACACACACAATATAACACACACACACATACACTGTAACACACACACACACACACACACACTGTAACACACACACACACACACACACACTCAGTGATGCTCTTTTTTTCCCCAGTTGAGCGTGTTGTAAGGCGGACAGAGAGATGCATGCTGGGACGCCTTTGTAGCCCGCTGAGTCCCGGGGGGGGCAGTGTCACTGTGTGTGTGTGTGTGTGTGTAGCTGGTTGCACAGTCACAAGTGTCAGACAGTATCAGTCATCCTCCAGCAGCCTGAAGCTAACGGAGCCACAGTCAAATGTTTCTACATGAACAGTTTAATGAGGACGCTTTAACCGACCTGGACACGAGCTGAGGACTACAACCCCCACAGAACCAGCCTCTGAGTTCATATCTATAATATTACATAATAATAAATACAACAATAACACATAATAACACCTAGAGCCAAATACAAATAAAATAAAATTGAATGAAATAATAGTAATAATAATTAATCAGGAAGCAGCGATGACAGATCAGATCACCACACAAGGCTTCCTGTTGGCAGTGTGTTGGCGCTATCACTATGACTGAATATTAAAATGTCGATGTGTTGAGGGCGGGACTCCAACAACAACAACCTGAAGCTGAAAACAGAGAAAGACAAACAGATAATTGTCTCCCAGACAGAGAAAGAGGTTCAGCTGTTACCATGGAAATCAACTCCTGGACACACATCTGTATCAACCTCCTCAAGAGGAGAGGGAGGGAGGGAGGGAGGGGGGAGGGGGAGGGAGGGAGGGGGGAGAGGGAGAGAGAGAGAGAGAGAGAGAGAGTGGCTGATTGCCTCCAGCCTTTATAGTCCAACCACCAGACCAGGTGAACTTAGACCAGACTCAGAGGGTCGTCACTGTCCTCTGTTGGAGAGCTGCTGATGTCTGCTGTCCTCCCCGTCTCTCTCCCTTTTTATTGGCTGTCGGGATCCCACTCCCTCAGGCTGCTCCCACTCCCCCAGGCCGCTCCCACTCCCTCAGGCCACTCCCACTCCCTCAGGCCACTCCCACTCCCTCAGGCCACTCCCCCTGCACCAGGTTCTGATGAGTTTTTGGTTGTGAAGGGTTGAACGGTTGTATATGACTCCCATAATCAGATAAAGTAATTATTGTAGGTGATTTTAATATTCATGTGGATGTTAACAATGACAGCCTTATTATATATATTTATATATGTATAAATAAACACATTTATATCATTAATAGACTCAATTGGCTTCTGTCAGAGTGTAAATAAACCCACTCATTGCTTTAATCACACTCTTGACCTTGTTCTATCATATGGCATTGATATTGAACATTTAATAGTCTTCCCACATAATCCTTTCCTATCTGTCCATTATTAATAACTTTTATTAGATAATACTTATAAACAGACGTCTGACAGTGCTGGAGCTGGATGGTGTGTGAATATAACAGAGGGTGAACTCCTCACAGGGAATTTATCCACCGGTTTATGACTGTACGGTGAACCCGTCAAACAGGAAGTTGTCATAACTTCAGCGTACATGATCCAATCTCAGTGATAGTATAGATATAGTGAGAGCGCCACCTAGTGGCAACAGGAAGTAAATGTTTTATACGTCTATGTATGACTCCGAGCAGGTTGATCGGATCCAGCTGAGTTTGATCAGAAGTCTCTTCAGACATTGATGATGATATGTGATGAATCTTGTGACTGTTTGTCATACACTGTTGCCATGGCAACGAGGCAAATGTTGGTATTAACTTTTTAACAGTTGATGACAGTTTCGGGGGGTAGCCTATGGGCTGATTTTTGTGTCAGTAGAAACTGAATTTGAATCATTTAGAACTGAATCTGAATTGCTCAACTTGAATAATTGCATTAAAAGACTGAATCTGAATAGCATAAATTGAATTTTAATTTATTAGTTTGAAACTGAATTCAAATAAACTTAAAACTGAATATAATATTATGAATCTGAATTCACTTGCAACTGAAACTGTATTTGAGCCTCACTAAAAATTCAACTTTTCATGTACTTTCACTTTCAGTTCTCTCAATTCAATTTCAATCCACAAAATTCACTTTTAAGGTCACAGACAGGTCAAGGTCATTCAGTAAGAGCAATCGAGTGCAGAGTAAGCCTGCATTCTTTCCAACAGCCAGCAGAGGGCGACTTCAATGGATGAAGAAGCCCAGTTCCATCAGAAATAATGGCAAAATAAGTTTCCCACCTGACTGTTATCTCATTAAACATTTTTCTTATGAGTTTTGAGTCCTTTTCAACACAACATGATGTTCATTTAAAGGTGAAACTTCCGATCCTATTTAGAGGAAAATAGCCGATAAAGCAGGGTGTGCTTTAGGGCGGGGCTACCTTGTGATTGACAAGTCTGTGGCGACCTGTCAATCAAGCAAGAGTGACTCTATCTACTGCACTGTAAATCTGAGCCCCGACATAGAAAAGACGTATTAGGAGTCGGCTGTTCATTTTTTTACTTAGTACATTTTGTTTTTTGCTTGCCAAAAATAGCGTCCTGATTAAAATCATAGTTTAACATGAATTAATCAATCCCTGCAAGCTAATGTAACGTCTTCTTTTAACTCCGGCCGACTCGGCACTGTTCAGTAGTGGTGGGCAGATCGATGCAAAATATCGATATATCGATCCAACGTTGGTATTGATCGATACCAGTGTAATGGGACCGCACTGTCCTCACTGCTGCGGAGGCGACCTGTCTGTCTGTCTCTGTGTAAGTGCCGCTGCTTTTGAGTTCCGCTCCTGTCACAGCGCGGCGCACAGCCAGGCACAGCCAGCGCACAGCCAGCGCTGTAAGGCACTACACCCCCCCCCTGTCGGACGGAGCAGCGGGAAAGGAGCGCCGTAACTATCGGCTCGAGCTCTGTGCATCTGCACTCGATTGCTCTTACTGAATGACCTTGACCTGTCTGTGACCTTAAAAGTGAATTTTGTGGATTGAAATTGAATTGAGAGAACTGAAAGTGAAAGTACATGAAAAGTTGAATTTTTAGTGAGGCTCAAATACAGTTTCAGTTGCAAGTGAATTCAGATTCATAATATTATATTCAGTTTTAAGTTTATTTGAATTCAGTTTCAAACTAATAAATTAAAATTCAATTTATGCTATTCAGATTCAGTCTTTTAATGCAATTATTCAAGTTGAGCAATTCAGATTCAGTTCTAAATGATTCAAATTCAGTTTCTACTGACACAAAAATCAGCCCATAGCAGCCTCCCTGATTCACGTGTCAGAGGTCATATATTTTCACACACCTGACATGAAGTCGGCCATTTTGAATTAGTTGGTCCTTTTTGCACCAACTGTCTTCTTCTAGTACCAAAACAAATATGGACGCCAAAAAGCAGCTTGAAATGTGAATATTCAGCTTCTCTCAGACTGAATGCTGCTCTCTGATTGGTTGGTTCTGGATGCTTCCTGTAATTAACTAAGTACTTTCTAAATGCTGATACACACGCCTGTTTAATTATGACTGTCCCTGTGTGTGTGTGTGTGTGTGTGTGTGTGTGTGTGTGTGTCTATTTAATTATGCTAAGTTGCCGTGTTAAACAGGAAGCCTCCGGTCATCCATTAACACACTCACACACACACACACACACACACACACTCAGATGCTCATAAATTAAACATCTTGTCGACCTCTTACTGTCAGATCAGTTGTAGTTATATTTGCATTTATCTTATTTAAAGTCATAGAACGAGTTACTGTCTGTGATCTGAGCTCGGCAGGAACACTTTGTTTCCTTTAACATTCTTATTATTATCTGTTCTATTTGATAGCAGCGGCTGTATAATATATAATATCTGTATTATTTCTGTATTATATCTCTAATATAACTGTATTATATCTGTATTATTTTTGTATTATATCTCTAATATATCTGTATTATATCTGTAATATATCTGTATTATATCTGTATTATTTCTGTATATATATCTGTATTCTTTTTTTTGGTAAGTATTTTTTGGGGCTTTTATTGCCTTGATGATAGTGACAGCTGAAGACAGACAGGAAAGGGGGCAGAGAGAGGGGATGGGTCGAATTCAAACCCTGGGCTGTGTTATTATTACATTATTCCTGTATTGCATCTGTATATAATAAAATTATTACTATTAGAGACAAAATTAATCACCAAATGCCCTCAACAGGTATCACTGGCTCCCCAGGTTTAGGGACTTTAACTGATGTAAACTCACATATATATTTAGACTGTTTTTCTGCTATCAATCTTCATCAGTTAACTTCAATCATTTCTTCATCGAAGCCATCAACCTGTCTATTAGACCCGATCCCAACTAGGCTGCTTAAAGAAGTTGTTCCCTTAAATGGCACTTCTTTACTGGATATGATTAATCTTTCTTTATTATCAGGATATGTACCACAGTCCTTTAAAGTAGCTGTAATTAAACCTGTAATGGTAGATTCAGTTTCTTTGTTTCAGCCACTGCAGATGCCCAACCTCCCCCTTCCTAACACAAGATGCCAGGTCCTTTTGAGTTTTGTAGATTGTGATGTCTGGACTTGGCTTTGCACCTGAATGCAAGATCCTGTAGAACACCTCATATGTAAAACACACCAGCAGGGGGTCGGCCCTGATGTCTGCAGTGGGCAGAGGGGTGGGAAAGCACTTCCTGGAAGGCCAGACCCCTACAGCAGACAAAGGGGTGTGAAAGAGGTGGTCCTCAGGTATAAATGTTTAGATATCCCCATGTTCGGGGTCCTTCTTCATCTTTGACCGCTCGTGTGTTGATTGACCTTTTCTTTGCAAAGAAAATAAACTTGTCTGGGCAGAAGTTCTCTATTTCATTCTTCACCAGCAGCAGAGAAATTTCCACAACAAACCCCTTCTTAAAAAGCCCACTCTTGACCCAGGGGTTTTAGCCAACTATAGACCGATTTCTAACCTCCCCTTCCTCTCTAAGATTCTGGAGAAAGTAGTCGCCAAAGAGTTGTGTGACTTTCTACATAACAATAGTTTATTTGAGGATTTTCAGTCAGGATCAGTAAGTTCATCATAGCACAGAGACAGCTCTGGTTAAAGTTAATAATGACCTTCTGACTGCTTCTGACAATGGACTTGTCTCTGTACTTGTATTATTAGATCTTAGTGCTGCATTTGACACCATTGACCATGATATTCTTTTACAGAGACTTGAGCATCAAATTGGCATTAAAGGAACCGCACTAAGCTGGTTTAAGTCATATTTATCAGATCACTCGCAGTTTGTACATGTTAACGATGAATCTTCAATAAATACTACAGTTAGTCATGGAGTTCCACAAGGTTCTGTACTTGGACCAATACTATTTACTTTATATATGCTCCCTTTAGGCAACATTATTAGGAATCACTCCATTAACTTTCACTGTTATGCAGATGATACGCAGTTATATCTATCAATCAAGCCTGATAAAAGTAAACAGTTATCTAAATTACAAACATGTCTTAAGGACATAAAATCCTGGATGAGCTGCAATTTTCTGATGTTAAACTCAGAAAAAAAGAAATTTTTGTACTTGGCCCCAAAAACCTTAGAGACTCACTGTCCAAAGATATAGTTACTCTAGATGGCATTACCTTGGCCTCTAGCACCACTGTCAGGAATCTTGGAGTTATCTTTGATCAGAATTTGTCATTTAACTCCCACATAAAGCAGACCTCTAGGACTGCCTTCTTTCATTTATGTAATATTACAAAAATTAGACACATACTATCACAGACAGATGCAGAAAAACTAATCCATGCATTTGTTACTTCAAAGCTGGATTACTGCAACTCTTTATTATCAGGTTGCCCCAATAAGTCCATTAAAACGCTCCAATTAATTCAGAACGCTGCAGCACGAGTACTGACAGGAACTAGAAAAAGAGATCACATCTCTCCTGTACTAGCTACTCTGCATTGGCTCCCTGTAAAATGTAGAATAGAATTTAAAATCCTCCTCCTCACCTATAAAGCTCTTCATGGTCAGGCCCCTTCATATCTTAAAGAGCTCATAGTACCCTATTACCCCACTAGAACACTACGTTCTCTGAATGCTGGGCTACTTGTGGTTCCTATAGTCTCTAAAAGTAGAACAGGAGCCAGAGCCTTCAGTTACCAAGCTCCTCTCCTGTGGAACCAGCTTCCAGTTGTGGTTCTGGAGGCAGACACCCTCACCACATTCAAGAGTAGGCTTAAGACATTCCTCTTTGATAAAGCTTATAGTTAGGGCTGGATCAGGTGAGTCCTGAACCATCCCTTAGTTATGCTGCTATAGGCCTAGACTATCGGGGGATTTCCCATGGTGCACTGAGCTCCTCCCTTCCTCTCTCTTTCTGCACTCATTCATGTCCCATTAATGCATGTTACTAACTTCACTTCTCTTTTTCTAGTTCCTGTCAGTACTCGTGCTGCAGCGTTCTGAATTAATTGGAGCGTTTTAATGGACTTATTGGGGCAACCTGATAATAAAGAGTTGCAGTAATCCAGCCTTGAAGTAACAAATGCATGGATTAGTTTTTCTGCATCTGTCTGTGATAGTATGTGTGTAATTTTTCTAATATTACGTAAATGAAAGAAGGCAGTCCTAGAGGTCTGCTTTATGTGGGAGTTAGACCTGCTCTATTTGAAAAGTGTCCTGAGATAACTTCTGTTATGAATTGGCACTATACAAATAAAATTGAATTGAATATATATATATATATATCTATATTATTTCTGTGGTTTTAGGCTCAATGAAAGAAACAACAAACATTCATAATAAATCAGCATTTATTTCAGATTTACAAGCATCTGTACACAAACACTGAATGAAGGTTTGATTTATTGAATATTAATATTCATTTAGTTTGTGAAAGTTAACAAATAAACTACTTAAAGAAGAATAAGCTGATGTATTTCCTGATTGGCTGATTAATAATAATAAGATGTTCTGCTGCCCTCTGCTGGAGGAAAATAATAATTCATCATTTCTGCCCAAATTAAACTTTATTGTAGTTTCTAAACGTATAAATAAATGTATAGATACAGTTTCATAAAACATTTCACTGACAAACAAACTGAGAGAAAGTTATTGATCACAGATTAATTGATTAACTGATAATATAGAAAATAAGTGCTAGAAGCAGCTGAGCAGAGCGTTCGCTAGCAGGAAATAAAAACGAGGCGGTTGAACTTTGAACTATGATGTCACTGGAACGCCAGCGATAAGGAGACGAGTGTCAGTGATCCGCTCTGTGATCAGTGATTATTGATCACTGTGTGTGCGTGCACTTCCTGTCTCTACGCCATCTTCACCATCACGTTTTTGTACGGCGAATACTGCTGCTCCTCCCCCTCCTCTGACTCCTCCTCTGACTCCTCCTCCTCATCCTCTTCTTCTTCGTTGGTGCTTTGTGTGGCAGGAAGTACCCTCTGGGGTCGTTTGGGCACGGCATAGTCGTCCACCCGGGGGTTGTACGGGTACTCGTGACCTTTGGGGTCAGCGGTTGTACCCATAATCCTCCAAGCGTCGCCCCTCATCTCCTCGGGGTCGTCGTACAACGAGGTGGGAGGTTTTGCGGCGCAGCCTTCGGGTTCGTCGTAGATGTGTTCTATCTTCCCGTATGTGGGCCCTGCGGCGGCGGTGGTGGCGGCGGCGACGCTGGCGGCCGCGTTGCTCAAGAAGATGTTTCTGATCTTCATCTCGTCGATGCTGTCGTAGAGCGGGTCGGCGCCGGACTCGGCTCTGTGCGGGTCCCGGATGTTGGACATGACGTTGACGGTGAGGGTGTCGAAGGGGAGCGAGTACTCCGGCTCCGGTTGGTCGCAGGAGGCGGCGCCACCTCTCTTCTCCCGCTTGGTGCTGCGGTCGGCAGTCGGCAGGGCGATCTGGGAGTATGTCTGGTCCGGTTTGGGGTTGGAGCTCAGTTTGGGGCTGAGGCGGGGGTTGGGGGTGGAGCTTGGACCCGGGTTGGGGCCGGACTCGGGGCCGGGGTGAGGCAGAGGGCAGCTGGAGATCATCTTCACCTGGTTCTTACGGGGGGCGGGGACGCCGCGAGTGTCCAGAGTCAGACTCTTCACGCCGGTCAGCGCTTTGTCCACCGGAGGCTCCAGACGAGACTAAGAACAGAACAGGAGACAACCAATCAGTTATTGATCAGTCTGGTTCACTCCTACAGTGACTGAAAGGACTCAAACTGTCCAACAGGTGGAGCTATTGATTAGTCTGCTGATATTAATAATCATAATCAGGTTTTGGGGTTATTGATGACACTGAAACGTTTGAACCAGAGGGCTGATCGGGATTCTGAGTTATTTTAATCTGATTAATAACCACAGACACAGATCAATAACAAGATGGAGCAGTCTGAACACTGAGATTATTATAAAATACGACCACTGGGAGCTTCAGGTTATAACATCCAACATTAAAATAAAAAACGCATTTAATTATTTTAAGTAACTGTGTATGTGTGTATCAGTGTGTGTGCAGTGTGTGTGCAGTGTGTGTAGCAGTGTGTGCAGTGTGTGTGCAGTGTGTGTATCAGTGTGTGTATCAGTGTGTGTAACAGTGTGTGTATCAGTATGTGTAACAGTGTGTGTATCAGTATGTGTATCAGTGTGTGTATCAGTGTGTGTATCAGTGTGTGTGCAGTGTGTGTATCAGTGTGTGTATCAGTGTGTGCAGTGTGTGTGCAGTGTGTGTATCAGTGTGTGCAGTGTGTGTGCAGTGTGTGTATCAGTGTGTGCAGTGTGTGTATCAGTGTGTGCAGTGTGTGTGCAGTGTGTGTGCAGTGTGTGTATCAGTGTGTGTGCAGTGTGTGTATCAGTGTGTGCATGTGTGTATCAGTATGTGTGCAGTGTGTGTATCAGTGTGTGTGCAGTGTGTGTAGCAGTGTGTGCAGTGTGTGTATCAGTGTGTGTAACAGTGTGTGTATCAGTATGTGTATCAGTGTGTGTATCAGTGTGTGTATCAGTGTGTGTGCAGTGTGTGTATCAGTGTGTGCAGTGTGTGTGCAGTGTGTGTATCAGTGTGTGCAGTGTGTGTGCAGTGTGTGTATCAGTGTGTGCAGTGTGTGTATCAGTGTGTGCAGTGTGTGTGCAGTGTGTGTGCAGTGTGTGTATCAGTGTGTGTGCAGTGTGTGTATCAGTGTGTGCAGTGTGTGTATCAGTATGTGTGCAGTGTGTGTATCAGTGTGTGTGCAGTGTGTGTATCAGTGTGTGCAGTGTGTGTATCAGTGTGTGTATCAGTGTGTGTATCAGTGTGTGTATCAGAGTGTATCAGAGTGTGCAGTGTGTGTATCAGTGTGTGTGCAGTGTGTGTATCAGTGTGTGTATCAGTGTGTGTATCAGTATGTGTGCAGTGTGTGTATCAGTATGTGTATCAGTGTGTGCAGTGTGTGTGCAGTGTGTGTATCAGTGTGTGTATCAGTGTGTGTATCAGTATGTGTGCAGTGTGTGTATCAGTGTGTGTAACAGTGTGTGTATCAGTATGTGTATCAGTGTGTGCAGTGTGTGTGCAGTGTGTGTATCAGTGTGTGTATCAGTGTGTGTATCAGTGTGTGCAGTGTGTGTATCAGTGTGTGCAGTGTGTGTGCAGTGTGTGTGCAGTGTGTTCTTCCTACCACTGGGGGGCGATGCTGCTGTTGCTGCTGATGAGAAGAAGTGGAGCTCTCTTTGTCTTTGTGATGAATTATCTGAAGGTTAGTTTCAGTCACCATGCTGTAGACCCCATCAGCAGCCTGCAGACAGACAGACAGCTGGATGTGAGACTGTTCGTGCCTCATGTGACCCGCTGTGAGTCCCATGCTTCAACAGTCTTGACTTTATTCTGAAAATACTGACTCTGTGCTAAAAATCTTATTTTGAAGGCGTGTAGCGAGGCCCTGTAATGTGAGCTGACCTGAGCAGCAGGGGTTTGTGGGATATGGCTGCGGGGCTGAGGTAGCGGTGGCATCCTGTTCTGGATCAGGGGCGGGTTGACGGGCAGGGGGGGCAGGTCCTGGGGGGTCTCTGGACTCACCTGCCCGCCCCCGGAGGTCTGCCTGTGGGGCAGCGAGATCCGCTGCAGGTTGATGGCGGCCTCCACCGCCTGAAACAGGAAGTTCCCCTGTTTGGTGTCGAACTCAAAACTCCCCTCGCCGGAGTCACAGCGGCGCCCGGCCTCGAAGGAGAACGTGGACTGAAGGAGAGACAGACAGTCAGACAGACAGAGAGACAGTCAGTCAGACAGTCAGACAGTCAGAGAGACAGTCAGATAGTCAGATAGTCAGACAGTCAGATAGTCAGACAGTCAGAGAGACAGTCAGATAGTCAGACAGTCAGAGAGACAGTCAGACAGTCAGAGAGACAGTCAGATAGTCAGAGAGACAGTCAGAGAGACAGTCAGATAGTCAGACAGTCAGACAGTCAGAGAGACAGTCAGATAGTCAGAGAGACAGTCAGACAGTCAGATAGTCAGACAGTCAGAGAGACAGTCAGATAGTCAGACAGTCAGATAGTCAGACAGTCAGAGAGACAGTCAGACAGTCAGAGAGACAGTCAGATAGTCAGACAGTCAGACAGTCAGAGAGACAGTCAGACAGTCAGAGAGACAGTCAGATAGTCAGACAGTCAGAGAGACAGTCAGATAGTCAGAGAGACAGTCAGATAGTCAGAGAGACAGTCAGACAGTCAGATAGTCAGACAGTCAGAGAGACAGTCAGATAGTCAGAGAGACAGTCAGATAGTCAGACAGTCAGAGAGACAGTCAGACAGTCAGAGAGACAGTCAGATAGTCAGAGAGACAGTCAGAGAGACAGTCAGATAGTCAGAGAGACAGTCAGACAGTCAGAGAGACAGTCAGACAGTCAGAGAGACAGTCAGAGAGACAGTCAGATAGTCAGACAGTCAGACAGTCAGAGAGACAGTCAGACAGTCAGATAGTCAGACAGTCAGGCTGTGGCTCAGAGGCAGAGTGGGTCGTTCCTTAATCGGAAGATTGTGGGTTCGATGGCTCCTGGTGCCACATGTTGAAGTATCCTTGAGCAAGATACTGAAGGTGCTATACGAGTACATTTACCATTACAGTCAGACAGACAGACAGACAGACAGTGTGTGTGTGTGTGTGTGTGTGTGTGTGTGTGTGTGTGTGTGTGTGTGTGTGTGTGTGTGTGTGTGTGTCACCTTGTCCCGTCCGAAGCGTCTCAGGTATCTGTACGGCCAGGTCAACACGATCTCTCCCGTCTTATCGATCAGGTGCAGAGCGTCTTCGTCTGCTCGCAGGACGCCGTCTCCCTTCAGCCTGCAGCGGTCGGCCGCCTCTGTCCTCCGAACACACACTCTGTAGTCCCGCACTGACACACACACACACACACACACACACACACACACACACACACACATTTATGGTAATCAATCGATCAGTCCCCAGAATACCGATAACTGATTGATTTATTCATTTTTAGGTTTCAGTATCTTTCACTTTTATCTGACAGTATATGATCAATCAGACATCAATCTCTAGCTGTAAATAAAACACTAACAATAATAATAATAGTAATAACATTAAGAAGAAGAAGAAGAAGAAGAAGAAGAAGAAGAAGAAGAAGAATATTTGAAATACAGATTTTTAAGGTTTCTGATGTCAGTGTGAGTCCAGGACTCTCAGTCCAACCCAGATCCAGTATCCGGCCTCCAGTGAGCTCCAGAGATTGAGGACGATGAGCTCAGCAGCTTTAAAGAAATATATTTACAGTATATTTCATATTGTACACATGTGGTTTTATTATTTTAGGCTCATATATATATATATATATATTTAGTGTTAGGGTTAGGGTTATATATATATATATATTATATATATTATATATTTAAATCCTTCTGATGGTTTCAGATCCTCCAGTGTGAGAATGTCGAAGACGCCATGTTGGACTCAAACTCCTAACAATGTTCATACGTCGTATTTATATCTGTGACATATTCTACTGCAGGGGAAAATATTTAAGCCACAATTATCTTTATCATTTTTTTAAATAATTCACAATATTATCACAATAATCTTAAAAGAAACAAAAAGTCACAAATTCTATAAGTTTTAAGTCAAAATCAAACTTTTAAAAGTTCTGCCAACTCCTTTTCTTGAGGTAATTTAATTTTCTGTATTTAATTACTCACTACAATTATAAACGTTAAACAATAAAATGTCTCTAAAACAATCATTTTACCTACATTTAGTTTAGAAACCTCGTTTTTATTCTGGAGGATAAACTATTTCCTTTTGCAGATCAAGTCACGTGAGAATATTAATTATACCGTGATGGAGTTCTTTATCAACGCGTTTATATATAAATATATTTATATATATATAATTATATTTATATTGTACAGAGATAGAGCTTCAGACAGTAGAGGTATGTTGTTGCTATATTATCAATATGACTATGGATCTATTTCTGCTGAGAACCACGCGGCTCACAGATAAAACAGACGAGACCTCGACTCTCTAATGTGGGCGCTGAAATAAAGAGCGAGACGTAACGCGCTGCAGACGCAGGCAGTGTTAAAGCCAGCAGGACGTAACATCAGTGACATCAGTAACATCTGTAACATCAGTGACATCAGTGACATCACATCAGTGACATCTGTAACATCTGTAACATCAGTAACATCAGTGACATCACATCAGTGACATCAGTAACATCTGTAACGTCAGTAACATCAGTGACATCACATCAGTGACATCAGTGACATCAGTAACATCTGTAACGTCAGTAACATCAGTGACATCACATCAGTGACATCAGTGACATCAGTAACATCTGTAACGTCAGTGACATCAGTGACATCAGTGACATCAGTAGCATCAGTGACATCACATCAGTGACATCTGTAACATCAGTGACATCAATGACATCTGTAACATCTGTAACATCAGTGACATCAGTGACATCTGTAACATCTGTAACATCAGTGACATCAGTGACATCTGTAACATCAGTGACATCAGTAACATCAGTGACATCAGTAACATCAGTGACATCTGTAACATCAGTAACATCAGTGACATCACATCAGTGACATCAGTAACATCTGTAACATCAGTGACATCTGTGACATCAGTAACATCTGTAACATCAGTGACATCAGTGACATCAGTAACATCAGTGACATCAGTAACATCAGTGACATCAGTGACATCAGTGACATCAGTAACATCAGTGACATCAGTGACATCAGTGACATCAGTAACATCAGTGACATCGTAACATCAGTGACATCTGTAACATCAGTGACATCAATGACATCTGTAACATCTGTAACATCAGTGACATCAGTGACATCTGTAACATCTGTAACATCAGTGACATCAGTGACATCTGTAACATCAGTGACATCAGTAACATCAGTGACATCAGTAACATCAGTGACATCTGTAACATCAGTAACATCAGTGACATCACATCAGTGACATCAGTAACATCTGTAACATCAGTGACATCTGTGACATCAGTAACATCTGTAACATCAGTGACATCAGTGACATCAGTAACATCAGTGACATCAGTAACATCAGTGACATCAGTAACATCAGTGACATCAGTGACATCAGTAACATCTGTGACATCTGTAACATCAGTGACATCTGTAACATCAGTGACATCAGTGACATCAGTGACATCTGTAACATCAGTGACATCAGTGACATCAGTAACATCAGTGACATCAGTGACATCTGTAACATCAGTGACATCAGTGACATCACATCAGTGACATCTGTAACATCTGTAACATCAGTAACATCAGTGACATCACATCAGTGACATCAGTGACATCAGTAACATCTGTAACGTCAGTAACATCAGTGACATCACATCAGTGACATCAGTGACATCAGTAACATCTGTAACGTCAGTGACATCAGTGACATCAGTGACATCAGTAACATCAGTGACATCACATCAGTGACATCTGTAACATCAGTGACATCAGTGACATCTGTAACATCTGTAACATCTGTAACATCAGTGACATCAGTAACATCAGTGACATCTGTAACATCAGTAACATCAGTGACATCAGTAACATCAGTGACATCAGTAACATCAGTGACATCAGTAACATCAGTGACATCACATCAGTGACATCAGTAACATCTGTAACATCAGTGACATCTGTGACATCAGTAACATCTGTAACATCAGTGACATCAGTGACATCAGTAACATCAGTGACATCAGTGACATCAGTAACATCTGTGACATCTGTAACATCAGTGACATCAGTGACATCTGTAACATCAGTGACATCAGTGACATCAGTGACATCTGTAACATCAGTGACATCAGTGACATCAGTGACATCTGTAACATCAGTGACATCAGTAACATCAGTGACATCAGTAACATCAGTGACATCAGTGACATCAGTGACATCAGTGACATCAGTGACATCAGTAACATCAGTGACATCAGTGACATCTGTAACATCAGCTTCCTGAACGTGGTTACATGTGGAGCTGCTGTTGATGTCCAGTGTGATCGGACTCTGTGTTTATCTGCTGCGTCTCCTGTAGTTTAATGAGGACATCACAGGACAGACAGACAGACAGTGGGTGGTTCATGGTAGAGGGAGACTCCCAATGACCCCTTCTTTAGCCCTGCCCACCTCCAGTTTAAGCCCCGCCCACTGTGCAGATACAGTTAATAGTGCACGCGCTCCTCCACATTAGGATCCTGTTGTATCTTTACAAACTTTACTTTCTATTTATTTCTATTTATATCTTTTATAAAAGAGGAACTCCTTCAGAGCTGCTTTGCCCTGAGTTGTGTCTGCAGGCTGCATCCTGTGAGCTGGAAAAACACCTTCTCAGTTCAGTTTTAGCTCTCGATGCAACTTCTCACCCTCAGGCCGTTAGACACGCCTCACAGGCGGGTTTCACACACACACACACACACACACACACACACACACACAGGTTCTGTAAGAGTTATTAAACGCATTCTACACAACAGCAGCTCGATGCTCATTTTCCCTTCCGCCATGACACATCCTGAGCACCGTCTTGTTCTACTGAGCTCCACAGAGGAAACCACACACACACACACACACACACACACACACACACACACACACACACACACACACACAAACACACACCCTGTCAGACAGGTGTGTGTGTGTGTGTGTGTGTGTGTGTGTGTGTGAGCTGCAGGTGTTTGTGGGGAAACAGTAGCAGCTTCAGGGTTCACATTATGACCTCAGTCACACAGTAAATGTTGCTGCTATTTATATCTGTGTGTTCCTGTTCTCTTCTTTAAGTGGATTTCTGCTCTTTCAGCTGTTGTTCTACATTTATTTATTCATATAAAGCAGTTCGAAAGGAACAAATAAAGTCAAACAATCATTTATTCCTTTGTTCTGTCTGAAATAACTGCTAATGGAAACAGCAGCAGTCTGATATCTGCATCAGTGTTACCTGTAAGGCACATTACACTTTATCACTCAATATGTGTGTGTGTGGTTTCCAGCTCAGTTAATATCTGTGCATAAACTCTAGAGCTGTGTCCTATATGGAGCTGATTCAATCAATAATCAATAACCAAAAGCTATCATACACTGACTGTTTACCATCCACTGTTTAGATCTTGGTGCTTTTTAACTCTAGATTTGAACCGGATGAAGGATTTTAGTCATCGGACGTCTGGATCTTAAGTTATCAGAGAAACAAGCTGAGCTAACGTTAGCAGCAGCTCGGCTCGCAGCCCCTCCGGGACGTCTTTTGTCTGTCCAACAGCGTGGGAGAAGCAGTGATTGTTAAGGTGGAACTGCTTTATTCAGTGTGTTTAAGGTGGAACTGCTTTATTCAGTGTGTTTAGTGGTTTTAATCAGCGGGTCTGTTTGTGTTGGAGAGGAGGAGACCTCTGTGGATCATTGGGCTCCCGGTAGAAACCTCCTGAACCATGAACACTGAAGGAATCCTAACCGGGATGGTTTAGTAGATCTGCTGAAGATGTATCAGCTGTTTAATATAAAGACACAGAGGAATCCTTAAAGTGAGAGAAATGTGAATGGGGTTTGGTGTGAGACATTTGACAGTCAGTGTGGTCAGTTGCAGTCAGTAGTTTGATATATTGGGTTATTCTGTGGAACCAGCTGAACCTGTATATTGATCTATGTTAGAGTTCTGGTTGACCTCACTACCTCAGCGTTACCACGACCTAATTATACGGACACAATCAGAGCAGCTCAGGTAGAGAGCCGCTGAAGATTAATGGAAACAAACTCAGCTCATGCTCAACTCAAAATGTTCAGTTCAGCTTCCTGTTGAGAAACAGGAAGTTTGTCCTGTCAAGATAAAAGCTGAGGTCGTCCTGCAGCAGCCGGACACTGCAGCGCTGCAACACCCTGCGACGCTGCACCACAAACACACACACACACACACACCGCAGCAGGAACTGACACACACACTTGAGTTTCCACTACACAACAATACACACTGCCACTGAGTGTGTGTGTGTGAGTGACGTCAGTGAAGAGAACCACAGTGGAAACAGCCTTCGTTTGTAGTAAACGTTATCGGCTCCATCAGCGGCTCCACAGACTCAAACTGCTTCAGGTTGGACGCAGTAACAGTTCCATATCTGCACATTCATGTTTCATCACAAACACACCAAACCTCATAAAAGCTTCAAAGCATCAAACAGGTTTCCTCCGTCTGACCTCATCCATCAGCCGCTACCTCCACTGCCTCCCTTTCATCCCAGCTTCACTTCAGCTTCCACAGACCACTGTTTCACTTTTATTTCACTTTTATTTCACTTTTATTTCACTTTTAGTTTCAGTGTATTTGTTATTAAATGTTTTGTATTATAAGATTTTATTATATTTGATCATGTTTTCTATGATAGTAAAATATTTGTATTATAAGATTTTATTTAAATACAAACACACTGACTCACAGTCTCATAAACATAAGAATGAGCCAATGTCTCCTCGTGCTCGTTGTATTGATACATTTGACCGAATTAACTCAAATTAAAGACATTTCCTGTACTTCTGATGTTATATAAAGTTTTATTTTGTATCTCAGTGAACTGAAATGCTTTTTCACTCCTACTTTACTGTAATAAAGTTGGTTTCCACTCACACATATCTGATTTATTGTTGGTGAAGCAACAACCACTGTGCAGCAGCTGCAGGAGCTCACTGTCACATCGGTGTCCACACACTTTTGGCCATGTAGTGTAGCGTTGCGTGTGTGCTGCAGCAGACCGATGCATCACTTTGGCCACAGGCTGCTAAATTTAGCCGCGATGGGAAAAGAGCGATAGAGGAAGTGAGGTTTGGTTGGAGGTGCAACAGGAAGTCATGACTGAAGGTCGAGCTGCAGAAACGGCGCCACCGCAAGGAAACGCTCCGAAACAGCCAAAACCTCCTGACTCAAGACTGTGATCTTCTTATCAGCCCTCAGGATCAAATGTCAGTTCAAGACAGACAGGTATAACACAGACAGGTAGACAGACGGGTGTACCTGTCTCTCTGCCGCTGTACAGTGAGTTGTCCTCCATTCCTTCGTCTTCATCCACTCTGCTTCCTCTCTGCAGGCTGCCTCTCTTCACACTCGGCTCCACCCAGTTCATCTGCACACAAACACATTATTACACAATGTCCATCACCTTCATCACCTTCATCACCTTCATCACCTTCATCACCTCATTGATCAGCAGAGAGTGAACAGGTTGTAGTGTAGCTTTGTTCCTCTGCTGTCTGTGGACTGATCTCTATGTGTCTCTATGTAGGATGAGGGTCAAAGGTTGTGACCTTTATGCTCCCGTCCACAACACAGAGTCCAACACAGAGTCCAACACAGAGTCCAACACAGAGTCCACAACACAGAGTCCAACACAGAGTCCAACACAGAGTCCACAACACAGAGTCCAACACAGAGTCCACAACACAGAGTCCAACACAGAGTCCAACACAGAGTCCACAACACAGAGTCCAACACAGAGTCCAACACAGAGTCCAACACAGAGTCCACAACACAGAGTCCACAACACAGAGTCCAACACAGAGTCCAACACAGAGTCCACAACACAGAGTCCAACACAGAGTCCACAACACAGAGTCCAACACAGAGTCCAACACAGAGTCCAACACAGAGTCCACAACACAGAGTCCAACACAGAGTCCACAACACAGAGTCCAACACAGAGTCCAACACAGAGTCCAACACAGAGTCCACAACACAGAGTCCACAACACAGAGTCCACAACACAGAGTCCAACACAGAGTCCAACACAGAGTCCAAAGTCATGGATGATGATGGACGCTACAGTCCCTCACTGTGAGGAATACTGAACGTTAAAGTATCTCAACCTGTTTTCAAAACAAGTGATGAAGTTCTGTGAAAAAATAAAGTTTAATTAAAAACTTAAACACATCAGGTGAGTATCTAAATATAAATACAAGATATTTATTCCTAAACTCCCAAACTTCCACCTTAAATTCCACCTTAAACTGCTTTAAGTATCTGATGGATTTGGTGTCTTTGGGAATATTAAATGAAGAAGTTTGAGTTTTTGGAGTTGAAGGTTTACATGATTCTCTGCCTTCAAAATAAAAGTCTGTCTGTAATTGTGTGAATCTGTGTTTGTGGATCAGACTTTATATCTGGTGTGTCAGACAGAAGCTGCTGTCTGATTGGCTCTTTGTATGTAAAGTGTGTATTTCCTGTCACACACAGACAAAGAGGAAGTGGAGCTGTGACTCAGGACCGTCAGCTGTCTGTGATAATGCTGCTATTAATAACCCCACAAACATTAAACACAAGGACAGAAACAGAATCTGAACTTTTACATTTTATTTGTTTGATCACATTTTAAATGTGCTTTTATTTTGTAAAGATCAGGTGTGAACCCTTCCAATATGATCAATAAGGACACCAGCAGCAGGATCAATGCCGTTTCCACAACAACCAACTTTATTCAACCAACCAGACGACGTCTGTCGGTGTCACCGTCTGGTCAACAGAGTGGTGCATTGTGGGACGTGACATCATAGGTAAACATGGTTCTCTGAAAGGTTTCATTTTTGTTTTTATGAGCAGCTGATTGGACGCCAGTTCTCAAGCACCAAAATAAAAGTCAACATGAAGTCCGACATTAAAGGTCAGATAACCTGTATAACCGCCTCCAGACAGACTGACAACCAGAGACAGACGCTCTCCAACGGGCCCCAAACACTGGAGCCACAAACCCCCACCAGTCCGCACAGAACCGCAGTTAGCATGTGCGGCTAACATCAGCGGTCTCAACCCCGTCGTCAAACAGATGCTACATTATGCTAATAGCTAATAGCTAATGTTCTTACAGGAAACATGAGGAAGCTAACAGCTCTCTGCTTCCTGTTTCCTCGGACTCCTGTCTCACATCTGAGCAGCGAGGAATAAAACCGGAGACTGAACTGTTATAAGTCTTCCTCCCACTGAACACCACAGCGTCATGTGATCGACACTGAGGTCAACCTGTTATTGTGTCCTGTTACTACTCAAACTCACTTAGCCCATTCACAACAGACGTTCTCTCGGGACCCGTCCAGACAGAGCAGGTCTCGACCGTCCTCCTTAAAGACTCAACAGTTCCCACTAACAGTCACACTGACAACCCACACATGACCTCTCCGTGTGACCTCAGCTGACCTTTCTCCACACTTTCAGTATCACAGCAGCTCTGACTGCCCATCAAAACCTTCAGTAGACCTCAGTTCCTTCTGGATCAGCCGGACACTGAGAGAGCTCACTGAGAGAAACACTTGAACACAGAACTTCCTTTTGCCAACACACAGAAACATTTGAAATCCAAAAACAGCAAGTGAACTTATTTTAGTTTATATGGAGTCATCTGAACATCTGACTTCTCTTTTTGTGGTTTCATTCTTGAGTATGTGCTATATTTCCTCTAAAGTACACCGCTGTCTATATTTTCTGTCCTGGCAATTATTCATTTTCACTCGAGCTGCTACCTCTACACAGTCTATAAAGTATAAACTGTATACTGTATATACTACATATATAAAAGACCCACTGAATGGGTGGTTACGGCCTAGTTTTAAGTATCCTGATAAATCCATAATAAGTAAATAAATTTATAAATCCTGCTTCAGTCCAATGAAGAGAATCGACTACGTAAACAGGAAGTCATACAGTTCCTTATATTTAATAAATCATTTAGAAATAATGTGTGCGGTCTGCTCTTCCTCACACGGAAGTGCTCTACCTAACAGACGCATTGTGTGTGTGTGTGTGTGTGTTTGCGTGTGTGTGTGTGTGTGTGTGTGTGTGTGTGTGTGTGTGTGTACCTACAGGGAAGGCGAGCTCACACAGTTTGTGTGTCCAGTCGTCCAGATGTTGTCTGTCTGCAGCGAATACGTAGATCTTCTCCGTGGTCTCGACCAGGAAGGGTCCCGTGTCTCTGGGACAGCTGTCGATCTCCACCTCCGTCACCCGGATACAGTCCGCCAGACGGACCACCTGGGAGACAGTGAGCGTTATCGCTACGGCAACAGAGCAGGACTGAACAGAAGGAATTTAATTCAATTCAATTTTATTTGTATAGCGCCAATTCATAACAGAAGTTATCTCATGACACTTTTCAAATAGAGCAGGTCTAGACCGAACTCTTTATAACATTATTTACAGAGACCCAACAGTACCACCATGAGCAAGACCTTGGAGACAAGGGCAAGGAAACACTGCCTGTTAGAGTACGACAGAGTATAATAAAGTCAAACAGGTTTACAGTGCGTACAGTAATAGTAGGACAGAGTCGGAGTATATTCTACCTTCTTGTGTTCTTGCTGTTTGCGTAGACTCTTGTCGCTCTTCTCCACACTCCCTCCATCTTTACACTCAAAGAACTCCAGTCTGGAAATCGAACAGGAACTTTCTCTGTACAGGACGCACCACACACGCTTCCACTTCTACACACAGACACAGACACACAATCAGTTAACAAAGATTCAGCCACTGTTTCCATTCATCTATCTTTATTCTTTCACTCCATTACATCAGTGTGACGGTTACTGTTGATGGTGAATGTTTGTGATAAACTGCAGGATGAAGAGTTCCTTTAAATGCATCGTCACAGAGCTGAAAACAGGCAGTGACTTTATAGTGACTTTATAGAGCTATACGCTGAATACTTCCTCCACCTCTGGCTGTATGTAATCCTCTCACTGCTGTCATTTTGATTACGTGGAGAATGTGTGAGGGAAACACTGCTCTGCAAACAGCTGGACAGCTTCAGCATCGACGCGCCCGTACTGTTAGTGTTACTGTTCCTCTAACTGCTGCTCTTCCTCTTCTTCATGTCTACTGTTACTGTTAATGTTTCTGTGGTTGACACTGTTAGCATTACTGCAGCATTACTGTTAGCATTATTGTTAGCATTACTGTTCACATCATTGCAACTGTTTGCAATATTCTTCTTCTCCCCAGGATGGTGAAGTCACGACCCACCCTACTCTGCACTACCATACTTAGCCTGACATCATTATCCTCTCCCTAACCAGTCTTACTCTTATGCCTAAATCTAACCAGCCAACCCAATAAAGGCAACAATAATTAGCCAATCAGAGGCAGAGTAGGGTGGGTTACAGGAACAGTAACAGTGAGAACTGACAGGTTACTCTCTGTGTTACTGTTACTGTTCCTGTCAGTGTCAGTGTCAGTGTTATTGTTACGGTTACTGTTCCCGTCAGTGTTACTGTTACTGTTACTGTTCCTGTCAGTGTTACTGTTACTGTTCCCGTCAGTGTTACTGTTACTGTTCCCGTCAGTGTTACTGTTACTGTTACTGTTACAGTGAGTCTTACTGTTACTGTTCCTGTCGGTGTTACTGTTACGGTTACTGTTCCCGTCAGTGTTACTGTTACTGTTCCTGTCAGTGTTACTGTTACTGTTCCCGTCAGTGTTACTGTTACTGTTCCCGTCAGTGTTACTGTTACTGTTACTGTTACAGTGAGTCTTACTGTTACTGTTCCTGTCGGTGTTACTGTTTCTGTTACTGTTCCCGTCAGTGTTACTGTTACTGTTCCTGTCAGTGTTACTGTTACTGTTCCCGTCAGTGTTACTGTTACTGTTCCTGTCAGTGTTACTGTTACTGTTCCTGTCAGTGTTACTGTTACTGTTCCTGTCAGTGTTACTGTTACTGTTACTGTTACAGTGAGTCTTACTGTTACTGTTCCTGTCAGTGTTACTGTTTCTGTTACTGTTCCCGTCAGTGTTACTGTTACTGTTCCTGTCAGTGTTACTGTTACTGTTCCCATCAGTGTTACTGTTACTGTTACTGTTCCCGTCAGTGTTACTGTTACTGTTACTGTTCCCGTCAGTGTTACTGTTACTGTTCCTGTCAGTGTTACTGTTCCCGTCAGTGTTACTGTTACTGTTCCTGTCGATGTTACTGTTACTGTTCCTGTCAGTGTTACTGTTACTGTTCCTGTCAGTGTTACTGTTACTGTTACTGTTCCCGTCAGTGTTACTGTTACTGTTCCTGTCAGTGTTACTGTTACTGTTCCCGTCAGTGTTACTGTTACTGTTCCTGTCGATGTTACTGTTACTGTTCCTGTCAGTGTTACTGTTACTGTTCCTGTCAGTGTTACTGTTACTGTTACTGTTACAGTGAGTCTTACTGTTACTGTTCCTGTCCGTGTTACTGTTTCTGTTACTGTTCCCGTCAGTGTTACTGTTACTGTTCCTGTCAGTGTTACTGTTACAGTTACTGTTCCCGTCAGTGTTACTGTTACTGTTCCTGTCGATGTTACTGTTACTGTTCCTGTCAGTGTTACTGTTACTGTTCCTGTCAGTGTTACTGTTACTGTTACTGTTACAGTGAGTCTTACTGTTACTGTTCCTGTCGGTGTTACTGTTTCTGTTACTGTTCCCGTCAGTGTTACTGTTACTGTTCCTGTCAGTGTTACTGTTACTGTTCCCATCAGTGTTACTGTTACTGTTACTGTTCCCGTCAGTGTTACTGTTACTGTTACTGTTCCCGTCAGTGTTACTGTTACTGTTCCTGTCAGTGTTACTGTTCCCGTCAGTGTTACTGTTACTGTTCCTGTCGATGTTACTGTTACTGTTCCTGTCAGTGTTACTGTTACTGTTCCTGTCAGTGTTACTGTTACTGTTACTGTTCCCGTCAGTGTTACTGTTACTGTTCCTGTCAGTGTTACTGTTACTGTTCCCGTCAGTGTTACTGTTACTGTTCCTGTCGATGTTACTGTTACTGTTCTTGTCAGTGTTACTGTTACTGTTCCCGTCAGTGTTACTGTTACTGTTACGGTGAGTCTTACTGTTACTGTTCCTGTCAGTGTTAGTGTTACCATTACTATTACCATTACTATTACCATTACTGTTACTGTTCCTGTCAGCGTTACTGTTACTGTTACTGTTCCTGTCACTGCCATTGTTGGGCTGAATCCATAAGTCCACCCTCTGGACTTGCGGATTGAGCCATCGCAGGCTTTAGTAGTACATACTGTTGGGTTAGATATTAAGCTACATTTTATTTACCGTCATCATGTCAGATCGGAGCAGCTGATCTCGGGTTCAGAGGATTAGTGTTGTTGTCTCATTAGTATGCAGAGATGTAATGTAATGTATCAATATGAAACAAAATGAAATCATTTTCAATGTCAGTGTTTAATTTCCCTGTTCAGGTTTTGTTTTTGATGCCAAACGTTATGCCACTGTTCTAACTACCTGCTGCTGTTCAGTCGCTCATGTAGTGACGTTACACAGACAATGCTGTGTTAGCATTAGCATTAGCTCTGTTGTTAGCGCTGTGTGTCAGTGTTTGTACCTTTCCAAACCTCTGCTGCTGCAGGTAGAGCATCCCCTGTTTCCTGATGTCCTCCTCCATGATGACACTGCAGGTGCTCCTCCTTTCCTCCCCCTTTCCTCACCCTTTCTTTCTCTTCTCCTCTTTCTGCTCCACTTTCTCTATGTCTTCCTCCTCCTCCTCCTCCTCCGGTGTGTCCTCCTTTCCTCCCTTCTCTTGCCTCCTCTCTTCCCTCACCTCCTCCCCTCACCCTCCTCTCTGACTTTCTGCTTCCTCTTCTGTTTAAAGTCTCTCGTCTCCTCTTCTTGTTGTCCACTTTCTTCTTTTTTACTACTTATCTACTTTCCTCCTCTTCCTCACAGCTCGCACTGGCTTTGCTCCTCTTCACCTCTTTTCTTTTTCCTCTACGTTGTCTTTAGGTTTTCTCGTTTAGTAATCTTCTCCTGTTTGTCCTCCTCTGTTCTTGTTTCACCTCCTTTCGTTCTGTCTTATTTCTCTTCTTTTACTTTAGTTCCCTCGTTGGACTCTTTGCAGTTTGGAGAGTTTCACCCTTTCCCGTCCTCCCGCTGTGGCTCGCCTCCTCTCTTCTGTCCTCCCTCTCGCTCCCTCTCTCTCTGTCTGTGGTGTCTGTGTGATGCAGAGAAACGTTGAATGTGTCATTTCTGTTTCCTGCCTCACACTCTGTTGCAACATGTAATGCAGAACTAACCGGCCGTGTGAACGTCAACCTCCTCCTCCCAGTACGGCCACTCCTGTCATGTCACACTGCCACACTTTTATTTAAATGAATCTTCCTTTCTGCTCTGTTGTTACTTTATCTTCTGTTTTTATTGTTCAACCGTGTTTCCTCTCACCACCTGTTCCTTTATCTAACTGATAGAAGTTTCATAAAAACATCACTTGGTGTCACGTCGCCCTCTGGTGGCCATGTTGGAGGTTCTGCTGAGTGTGTTCAGTAACATTCGGTCTGTTTCTGACTGAAAACCAGAAGTATTCACACACATACATCAACCACACAGTACAAATACACCATCACAATACAAGCAATGATGGAAGAAGTTTTTAGACCCACACTATCAAAATATTTCATACTTGATATGCCCTGAATTCAAAATTCTGCTTAATCCCAAATAAAAGTACAGCAATAAGTATTATCATTATTAAAGCTCCAGTGTGTAACATCACTGTAATATGATATCCATACATATGTTTTCATTAGTTTTCATCCTCACAGTAACTGCGAGTCCATCAGTTCACACCATCAGTGAGGCAGAATACACTGTGAGGACCCCGATAGTTCAGAACACTCAAAACTTTCATTTTTAACTAATATGTGCCGCCACCATGACACTGAACATGAACGTTGTTTTAGTTGAAGATTTGGAGCGGAAAAATTAAAAAATAGACCGTAAACAGACCGGCAAACAGGCCGTAAACAGACCGTAAATAGACTGTAAACAGAGAGTGAACGACTGTAAACAGACAGTAAACAGACAGTGAAACAGGCGGAACAGACTGTAAACACATCAGAACAGACAGTAAACAGAAACTGAAGTAAACAGACCGTAAACAGACTGTAAACAGACCGCAAACAGACAGTAAACAGACAGTAAACAGACTGTAAACAGAGAGTGAACAGACAGTAAACAGACTGTAAACAGACTGTAAAAAGACCGTAAACAGACAGTAAATAGACTGTAAACAGAGAGTGAACAGACAGTAAACAGACAGTAAACAGACAGTGAACAGACAGTAAACAGACTGTAAACAGACAGTGAACAGACAGTAAACAGACAGTAAACAGACTGTAAACAGAGAGTGAACAGACCGTAAACAGACAGTAAACAGACCGTAAACAGACAGTGAACAGACAGTAAACAGACAGTAAACAGCCTGTAAACAGACAGAAAACAGACAGTAAACAGACTGTAAACAGAGAGTGAACAGACAGTAAACAGACCGTAAACAGACTGTACACAGACAGTAAACAGACAGTGAACAGACAGTAAACAGACCGTAAACAGACAGTAAACAGACTGTAAACAGAGAGTGAACAGACAGTAAACAGACAGTAAACAGACCGTAAACAGACAGTGAACAGACAGTGAACAGACTGTAAACAGACAGTGAACAGACAGTAAACAGACTGTAAACAGATAGTGAACAGAACGTAAACAGACAGTAAACAGACCGTAAACAGGCGGTGAACAGACAGTAAACAGACAGTAAACAGACTGTAAACAGACTGTAAACACATAGTGAACAGACAGTAAACAGAGAGTAAACAGACCGTAAACAGACAGTAAACAGACCGTAAACTAAAGGAATATAATGGAGTAATGGAATGGAGGAACGGACCGTACCGACTTTATGATGTGGTCTCTCTTGTTTACAGCGCCAGTGAGTCTGAATGAATGAACGTTAAACTTTAATGTTCATAGTTTCAGTAAAATGAAGGATTGAACTGTGGGGAAGTTCGACCTTTTGCAGATATTATATTTTTTAATTGAAATTAATTAGTTTTAAAAATGTTCTACAAATTAATTTCTGTTTCTCAGAAGAAGAACAAAAGTTTGCTGCACCAGAATTTAAAAAATATATAATTTGAGATTAAATAAAATATTTGAAAATAATAATTTGAGAAAATACTTTGGATAATAATTGTAATATTAATTTGGGTTAAAAACAGGTTGTAACATTTTTACATTGTCACTTTCATTCAGTTAAGTACTAAAAATACTCAATAAACCCATTAAAAATAAAAACCTTTAAAAGTAAAAATCAATTTCAGATATTAAATGTACTGAAGTAGATTTCATTACAAAAACTCCAAAATATATATAATATAATATGTATGACTTTAAAAATGGTTTACTTTTAATGATAGATCATACTTACTGACAATCGATCAGATATTTCCTTAAAGTGTTGAGACTTGCGAGGACTAGTTGCGGTCATGATCATGACTTTGAACCATACCGCCTGAAAATGGAGAAGTTTCTTGTGGTGAAGCATAAACGACCACAGCGAGACAGACAACAACGGTGGACACACAGACGGTGAACAGCAGCTCAGAAATAAAGACACAGTGCTGAGTTCAGCTTCCTTTATTACACAGGTCAGATTAATGCTAATATGCTCATTAATTCCTTACTGATGTTTTATTTCTTTATGTCTCACCATCCGTTCTCTTAATACTGTTAATAATGCAGCTTACATGTTTGAATATATTATTATTATATAAAATTACTACTGAGGGGAAGAAACGTTCAGAATAAAAAGCAGCAGCAATGTGAACGGAGCTTCTCAACAGGTTCAATTAGACTGTCTTTTGCTGTTTAAACAGACAGCTCCTCTCTTCATCCCTCCATCTTATTCCTCCTCTTCTTCCCTCTTGATTGTTGGCAGGCTGCTGTAGGTTTTGGTCCAGTAAGTTACGTAGTCTGATCTCAGGTCGTAGCTGAAACAAACAGACGAATTACAGTCAAAAAGAACAAAACCTCGTCGAACAGCAACACATCATCTGTCTTTATCTCATCTGCCATGTTTTCATTACAATAAAATACAGCAGAATCAAAGAGAAGATGGATTTTAGTCAGCTGGTACAAAGAATAAAGTGATAATAATAATTTACAGCAGCATCGAGAAGAAGAACATAGCAGAGTACAGTCGTAGTGTAGTACCTGACGGAGGACTTGGTGATCTTGTGGTTAATAGTCAGGTAGGGATGGTGGTATTTGGTGAAGGCGGGCCAGGGAACTGGGACTCTGCTGTCGCCTTTACTGGGATCACTGGGCAGGAGGAGAGTGAGAGTTTACACCAGTTTAAGAGAGGCCAGACAAACACTGTTTCAGATCTGTTTCCCCCTGTCCATCAGTTCATTCATCAGTTTAAACCAGTTCAGACTTACAGAAACAAACAGTAGTCTAGTTTGAATCAGAGGACTGGTAAAAACCAGTAAAGACCAGTATTCACTGCTCTGTTGTGTCAGAGACAGACCAGGTCGTACTGAGGTCTATTACCTTTGTGTTGACCTGTGTGTTTGGAGTGCATGCTGGAAGTTTACCCGGTCTTGGCGAAGTTGGTCCAGTATGCGATCATGTACCCGGACAGGTCTCTGTGTCGGGGGAAGTAGACCAGCGGGGTAGCAAAGGGTTTACCGAACACGTACTGCAGGTCCTCAGCGTGCTCCGCCTCCACCCAGTGAGGGAATCCTGGGATACGAGTCTTCATGTTGAACAGGTAGGAGTAGGTATGGGCTCCACTGAGGGACAAACAACAGAAACAACATGATTCTCATTATAAAGTCAATATCAACCTGTGTGACATCGGTCCACATCACTGGAAAACACAGGGAAATAAATTCTACATTGTCTAATCCCACGTTCCTTCGTCAAGGTCACAATTAATCCTTCCTAAGCCCCACCCCTTTTTGCTCTGTGCTCCAATCCCAGTTGAGCAAGCCTCAGTCAGAACCTCCTCTTCCTCCTTTGCTGTACTTAGATATGCTATGTGCTAGGCTAATCAATGAAAAGACAACCACATTTTGAAGATGGCTAAAACAGAAAAGAGACATATATATATATACATTGTCACGTCTTAAGTTAGCTACACTAGATAACTAGCTAACTAGTCTACATCAATGGTTACTAGTTAGATGGGTAAATTAAATTAATCTATATTCATCTTCATTGAGCTAGTTACATCTGATAACTAATGTTATATTCGTGGACTGTTTTGCTCTAAAGGTGATAAAACTGTAAAACCTGCTCTGCAGTAAAGAGGAAGACAAAATGTAAAACTTTCACCAGCTACAACAGAGACTTTAAAGCGGGACCAATCAGAGCTGACCTAGAGTTGTTGGCGTGGAGCTGGAGGGCAATCTGAGTGGGAACCAGGAACAGGAAGTCAGTCTCAATGTCGGCCACCGTCTTCTTTACCACCGCCTGCTCAGGAGCCGAACCCCAGTGAGATGTGTAGGTGCTGTAGGCCGAGTCGATGGCGGCGTTCCCCTTTTCCTTCGTCAGACCAGCCAGCAGACCCCTCACCTGCGCCCTGAGGCACACACGGGAACAGAAACCAGGTCACGCAACCAGAACATCTCTACAGGTGACCCTGATCAGATCATCTCCAAATATCACTTTGCTCTTTTCACGCTGCAACTTCAGCATTCAATTCAATTTGTATAACCCTGGTGGAGATCAAGCTTTAGAGGTTCAGGTAAGTAGATTTTGTTACCTTTGAACGGAGCCAGGCTAGCCTAGTTTCCTCCTGTTCCCAGTCTTTATGCTAAGCTAAGCTAAGCTCTTGGCTGTAGCTTCATATTTAGCATACAGACATGAGTGGAATCAATTAAACTCTCAGAGAGAAAGAGAAGAGGATTTCACTGAATGCCTAACTGTTTCCATTAACACTTAACCATACTCGTACTCCAAAATCACTGAGGGCTGGATATTAAAGAGATAAAAAAATATATCAGCTGACAAAGTAATTAAAACAGTTCAAATAGGGGTGCTATACGGTTAGCTCAGTGGTTAGAGCTGGCATCCCATGTACCAAGGCTGAGTCCTTGCTGCAGCAGCCAAGGGTTTGAATCCGACCTGTGGCCCTTTGCTGTGTGTCATCCTCTCTCTCTGCCCCCCTTTCCTGTTTCAGCTGTCACTATCAAGTAAAAGCAAGAAAAGCCCAAAAAATACTTAAACAAAAACAAAAAACTGTTAAATAAAACAAATGCAAAAAGCGGTTGAATAATTTTCCATCATGGATTTAAATTCACAGAGGTACAAGAGCATCGATCCTTCTTTGTAAAGAATTCCACATTGTCCAAGCATAAAAACTACAAGCAGATATTCCAATAAAAGCGTTACAGATAAACAAATACAGACCACCCAACATTTTCTATAAAGGATGCAGTGGTGAGTGCTCCAGACATCAGCAGTAATAACTTGAATATACAGAATGATAACCGGCATCCAAAGGCTGAGGCATATATAAACCACATCCATAATCCTTAATGGAGAGAAAACTGCTTCAACAATCCTTTTCCTACAAAATATAGGCAAGTTGGTTCTTTTTCTACATAAAAAACTAATTTTGGCTGTAGTTTCATGACAAGACTGTTAATACGGTGTTTGAATGTGAGTTTGTCATCTATCAAGATACAGATGTATCTATATTGGGAAACTTTCTCAATGTTGGATCCTTGCTCAGTGGAAATATAGACGTTTTTATTAATATCTCTTACTCTAGAGAGCAACAGAGTTTTTTGTGCATTCAGTACAAGTTTAAGATCAGTGAGTGCATTTTGAAGAACATTAAAAGAGTGTTGTAGGTTCTCCATAGATAGCTGGGCGGAATCTGCAATACAGCACAATATTGTATCATCTGCATATAAATGTACATGGCACGTAATTAAATAATAAATACATAAAGAATATTATTAATATAAACAGTAAAAAGAACTGAACCTTGTGGAACACCCTTCATTATGGTAAAACCTCACAACTACCAACAAGTTAATTGACTGTTGCCGACAGGTAGTCCAGAAACCATTCACAGGCACTAGAACTAAAACCAATTTTACTTTTAATGTGTTAAAACAAAGGAGAGGTCAACCATTGAGTTGCCTTGGAGAGGTCCACAAAGATGGCAGCATTATGTTTATAGTAGTAAACAATAGTCGTCCACACACGTCACAGATACAGTTTTTAAGCGGTGAAAGGTCTGACATCATCAGGATCAACATCCACGTGTTGTCTGCATAGTGATGAAACTTAAAATTGACACATGACTTCCATGTGTAGTAACATATAAAGACTGAAGAGCAGTGGGCCCAGAATTGAGCCATATGCGAATCACAGCCTAAAAATATACATTTTTGCATGATATTAAATTTGTGTTATTTATAAACTATGTTTTTACTAGAAATGTACATTTCCTATATATATCTACTTATGTACAAAGTCCATCCATGGTGTTCCTGTACTCACACAGTGGTTGCATTTTTTTGGTTGATATTAGGAACATCAACTCCAGCGAAGAAATGTCCATCCATGCTGTTCACTCCAGCCAGGTAATCAAACTGAGCCGCATTGTGAAACAACTTACTTGGCTCATCAGGGATAAAATCCCCATCGACCACTGGAGAGAATTCAAGGAGATCCATGACCACACCTGGGGACAGGAGCGAGACACTGAGATAGAAGTGTCCAACTTTTATGGACTGGAAACCTCAGCAAACAAAACAAATTGCTCTGGTTCTTTTATTTATCAAAATCTTTGCTGATGACCTGACGTTTCTGTTTCACCTCTAGTCAGCATTCGATATCAAGGCTATAGCCAGCTTTGTTTCCTAAAGATAACATGTGATATAACAAATCTGCGCACTATACGTGTATTATCTGTCTCCATCCTTTATGTCCTATAAGTTCGAGAAATGGAACATCTGAAATGATCCACAGCTCATTTTTATAAGGATATCCTCAAAAAGGACGACATTTGGAAGGAAAGTGGTTAGAGTTACAAGTAAGTAAACTGTCCTAAAACTTCAAAATCTTACATTAGTTATGAATAAATATTAAAACACTAATTTGCAAGAGAGAAATCACAAGTGTTGGCAGAAAAACTCCCCCCTGCACTGTGTTATCACTTGTAGTAAATCTGAACAAATTTTCACACTCAGTCCACCAGTGTTCGTTTAAACTAGGTCTGAGTGGGAGGAAGGGGTAAAATATACTCAGAGGGGATTCTTCTGTTGTTCAGACCTTTTCCCAGAATAAGCAGCACGTCGATTTTTCCAGCCATGGTGAGACCGACGGGGTCGCTCATCTTCAGACACGTTATCATCAAGTCTATGTTGGTTCTCCAGCAGCCGACTCTCCGAGCAACCTGCAGAAGCACAAATCAACAATCTGATATTAATGCAGAGCTGAACAATAATTATTTGATCCAAATGTATATCTTAATATTTATCGTCATCACAGTCAGGAAATAAAGCAGCAGGTTTATGGACCTTCTTGGTGAGAGCCATCGGGTTGTTCTGCAGGGCCCAGGGACTGAGGGCCACACCACACTGTGAGATTGCCCTGCGGAACAAGCCCTTACTGTAGGGAGACAGCATCTGAGGGGACAGACAGGCAGACAGGCAGACAGGCAGACAGACAGGCAAACAGACAGTCAAGCAGGCAGACAGACAGACACATAGACATCAACATGATGAGGTTCAGTGTGTCACTATCTGATTGTTCCTTCCTGCCAACATTAATTGAAGAAACCAAACAACTAAAATAAAGAGAAAAGTTAGAAATATAAGCCAAAATTATTACATAATAATTCTAAATGTTAAATGTTTGTTTTAGTAGTATGTCATGAGTTAGTAAGTGATACTAACTCATAATTAAGTTAGTTTTTGAAAGTCTTAAGTTTGTCAAAATTATAAAAGGTCATTTTTATTTTGTTTTTGACAATAATTTAAACATAATTAGTCTCATAAAAGAAAATCTAAATTATGACTCACTATACCTCATAATTTTACCACATGGAAACAGATTAAACAGATTTAATGTTGGAGGTAAAAACAATTTGACTTCTTCGTAATTAGTTTTGTAATTTTATAATTTTGATTTACATTTCTCACATTTAATCTACTTTATTCTTTTGCTGCCTCAGTATTTTTAATTTAAAGGTTGAACCTGATTGGGTAAGTGCTGTAAAGCAGAGTGGTCACCATTTGTTAAACATGTTTGAAAGCTCTTCATAGTCCGAAGCCAAATGTCTTAATTACTATTGTTTTTTTTTTTCCATTTTTATATTTAAGAATCTATTTATTTTTTGATGGATTTTATTTATATCTTTGTTATTTATTTTTCTGATTGACGTCTGTAAATCCTCGGGACGGGTTGGTGGGTCGGTGGAAGGGATATTTGTGTGTATGGTTCTGTTTGTGAATGAAAAACTATAAATAAACTATATAAAAAAAAAACAACTCACAAAATTGATTTAAAAAGACAGTTTGTAAAATCCATCTCTGATCGGAGTTATCTTTGATCAGGATTTGTCATTTAACTCCATTTAAATCCATGCATTTCTTACTTCAAGGCTGGATTACTGCAACTCTTTATTATCAGGTTGCCCCAATAAGTCCATTAAAACGCTCCAATTAATTCAGAACGCTGCAGCACGAGTACTGACAGGAACTAGAAAAAGAGATCACATCTCTCCTGTACTAGCTACTCTGCATTGGCTCCCTATAAAATGTAGAATTGAATTTAAAATACTCCTCCTCACCTATAAAGCTCTTCATGGTCAGGCCCCTTCATATCTTAAAGAGCTCATAGTACCCTATTACCCCACTAGAACACTACGTTCTCTGAATGCTGGGCTACTTGTGGTTCCTATAGTCTCTAAAAGTAGAACAGGAGCCAGAGCCTTCAGTTACCAAGCTCCTCTCCTGTGGAACCAGCTTCCAGTTGTGGTTCGGGAGGCAGACACCCTCACCACATTCAAGAGTAGGCTTAAGACATTCCTCTTTGATAAAGCTTATAGTTAGGGCTGGATCAGGTGAGTCCTGAACCATCCCTTAGTTATGCTGCTATAGGCCTAGACTATCGGGGGGATTTCCCATGGTGCACTGAGCTCCTCTCTTCCTCTCTCTTTCTGCACTCATTCATGTCCCATTAATGCATGTTACTAACTTCACTTCTTCCCCGGAGTTCTTGTGCTTTCTCGTCTCGCAGGTTCTCATGGATCCTGGTGGAGCCTCCTGCCATGGTCCTGCTAGATTGCCATTGTCAATACTGTTGTTGCTGTGCACCTGTCTGTCTGTCTGTCTGTCTGTCTGTCTCTCTCTCTCTCTCTCTCTCTCTCTCTCTCTCTCTCTCTCTCTCTCTATCACCCCAACTGGTCGAGACAGACGACCACCCACCTAGAGCCGGAGGATCTGTCCTAGGTTTCTGCCTTTTAACAGGCAGTTTTTCCTTGCCCTTGTCTCCAAGGTCTTGCTCATGGTGGTACTGTTGGGTCTCTGTAATTAATGTTTTAAAGAGTTCGGTCTAGACCTGCTCTATTTGAAAAGTGTCCTGAGATAACTTCTGTTATGAATTGGCGCTATACAAATAAAATTGAATTGAATTGAATTGGTTGTAATCAATAATTTTATCCTCTGACCTGGAAGCTGACGCTGGCGGCTCCAGCTGATTGGCCGAAGATGGTGATGTTGTCTGGGTTTCCTCCGAACGCCTCGATGTTCCTGCGGACCCAGGAGATGGCAGCATGCTGATCCCACAGGCCGTAGTTACCTGAGAGGTAAAAACACAGGAAGTCTCTGACTGCTGCACCGCTGCATATGCTATGTACTGCTATTAGCGGTCCTGTTGAGCTGGAAGGAGTTTAAACACTGCTAGAGTAGGAGCAGAGGGACACAGTGGGGAATACTGCCGGGAAGCGGGGCCCGAATGAGCCACAGAACCGGAACGAGGCTCCGACCAGGACTCTGACTCTGGGGATGAAGACACGGTGGCAGCCATTTTGTAGCCAGTTAATTAGTCAGTAACTGTTATCCATCATCCATCGGATCGATCAGTCAGGATTAGTTTCAGTGAAGTTGGAAGTTATTTATTCCGTGTTGAACAACCAGACTGTGTGATGTTTCACTGTGTTGCTGCTTGTTCTGACTCACAATCATTACTGCTGTTTCTGTTAGCATTTAACAGATATACACATTATAACCAATACAGTGATGTCAAAAACCATCAACAGTCAACCACTGGCTTTAACTAACGACTGCTAGTCAACAATCTTTAGTCGGGGCCAGTATTAGTCATTTCACTGTTGACCACAGTCTCTGTTTGAATGGATCTAAAGACTCTTGTGATTGAAATGCAGATTCAGTTCCCGAGTTCTCAGAAAGCTTCCTGGGTTGGTTGAAAAGTTCCTGAAGTGGAAGAAGTAATAAATGTGTTAACTGACTCAGACTCAACAACCAACTCCTCACACCTGAGCCACAAAGTGTAGCAGCTGAGCTAACAGCCTCAGTTTATCTGCTTACACACTGATAAGACCACAAACACATAACAGCTCCAATCACATGCATGCTGGGAAATCACAAGCCGTCACCAAAACTCTCCAGATCGATCCCAGTCTGACCCTGAAATACTGACTCTGTGCTTCAGCGTGGAGGGAAAAGTCCCACAAAGTGCAGCCGGCTAATTTAGATAATCAATCACCTGTTCTGATCAGTTGTTTCTGCTTCCCAACATTCAACTGACCCCTGACTCAGTGACACATTGTCTGTATATTTCATACTATTCTTATAATATATATATATATATATATATATATATATATATATATATATATATATATATATATATATATATATATATTCTTCAAATAATATTAGTCTGTTAGAAATGAGAGACAGAGAATGGATCAAAATATCAGGAAAACTCATCTCTGATCAATATTCACAGGAAATAATCAAACTTCCTGCAGTTATTGAGTTCACTGTTCAGATCAATAATAATATTATAATAATATACACTGTGATCAATGATAATATACACTATAACTAAATAACTATTTCATTAAAGTTTTAGTCACAGATATTAACTAAATGTTAATTAAACCCCCTGTAAAGCTTTGGCGACCCCTAGTGGGGGTCCCGACCCTCAGTTTGGGACCCACTGCACTGACCAATCAATCAATAGAAGATGAATAGAGAGTGTGTGTGGGTCAGACCTGGCAGTCGGGCGTCTCCGGAGCTCAGGAATCCCAGCGTCCCGACTCTGTAGTTCACCGTGACGATGATGACGTTGCCTCTTTCGGCCATCTCCTTCCCGTCGTACAGAGAGTCTCCGAGGATCGCCACGTCGTTGGACGCCCCCAACAGGAAGGCTCCTCCGAACAGGTACACCATCACCGGCAGGTTGGAGGACACTGACGCAGGGAGACACTCGTTATCTCAGCCTCTCTAACGAGGTTGTAGTTGTTTATTATTAGTTGTTTAAGGTCGAAGGTGTTCTGTAGCTGAGCATCATTTTTTTATTTGAAGATCTCATTGTCAAAGACAGACTATATACATATATACATATATATATATATTACGTGTATATATATATATATATATGTATATATATACACAATATATACATATGTAATAGTTCACACAGCCTGTGGTTGGCTAGCAGTAAACATGCTAACAGATTAGCTCCAGTGCTAACTTTCAGGAAATGACTTTCTTTCCTGACTAAATTATTAATATTAACTATTAAAATAAAATGTGCAGAAACGTCTCAGAAAATAAAAAAAAGAGTTTATGAAGTTTAACTTAAAGTGGCAGTTTGTCACATGATGTAAGACTTCCTGTACAAAAGCTTCAGTGTGTGTGTGTGTGTGTGTGTGTGTGTGTTACCTACATTTCCGTCCCTGTGGAACGAAGATGTTCAGGTACAGACAGTCCTCGCTGCCCTGGGTTTTTGTCTGCAGCAGCGTCACCTGCAGGCAGCGATCCCGATATTTAATCGCCTTCAGGATTCCTGGAATCAACAAACACTTGAATTTGTTTCCATTTTATTTCATTCTTCAGCTCATTAAACCTCATTGCACTGCTCGTTCAGTCAGGACTAATTAACTCCTTATATTCACACAGGTTCAGAGCCAAGCTAGCTCTTTCCTCCTGCTTCCAGTCTTTATGCTAAGCTAAGCTAACCATGTCTTTTTAGCTTTTGTCTTTGAATTGATGGAAAATGTCAGAATTTATTCAACTAGTCTGACCTGTACACCCAGCAGTGATGTCACAATGTACACCTGTACACCCAGCAGTGATGTCACAATGTACACCTGTACACCCAGCAGTGATGTCACGGTGTACACCTGTACACCCAGCAGTGATGTCACGGTGTACACCTGTTCACCCAGCAGCCAGGTGAGGGGTCAACCCACTGGAGGTCACAGACTTACCGCTCCATCCGGGATGAGGTTTTGGTTTCTCCCACTTTCCGGGGACGTCAGCAAAGGGGATTCCTTTAAAGACGTCAACGGTCCTGAACAGCCCCATCCTGTGACTCTTCCCCTCCACCTGCCCCCCCTCCGTCTGCACCACGCCCAGCTGCACACACACACACACACACACACACACACACACACACACACACACACACACACACACACACACACAGAACAGCTGATAAACTGATCAATGGACACAAACAGTGAACTGCAGGAAGTGAATTGAAGTGTTGCAGTTTTCCTGATATTTCATTAAACTTTTTATAATGTCTGTATAGTTTTAAAGTTTTCCTGCACCCTTAAAATCAAAAGGTCACACAAAGACTGTGTTTGCTGCAGAGGTCAGATGTTCTCAGTGCGATAGAAAGCTGATTGTTCTCTGATTGGTTAGTTTGTCAGGAAGCAAATCAAAACAGTGACGGTGACTGATATGAGCTGCTGATAATCTTTATGTGTCTTCATGTTCAGACTCAAACCAGCACTGAATATATATATGATTAATTCGTGTTACGACAGGACACAACGTGGCCGCAGCACGCCCCGAGTTGCGTGGAGTGCGAGGTCCCGCCCAACGCTGCTTGCAGCTTTAATTATTATTGTTGTTGTTGTTGTTGTTGTTGAATAATGAGAAGAAAACTGTGAATCTGTCAGAAAAGATTAATATTAAGTCTGTATGATTGTTAAAAATGATAAAAATATATAATATGTGGATTCATCCGCTGCTGAACGCTCTCAGCTGATTTAAACATGAAGACAAACAGAATATCTGCGTCTGTAAAGAGCAGCAAACATAAAATAATATAAAAACAACAGATTTATACTTTGTTAAACGTATGGAGCTGTGATCAGGTCACACTCACCTTTGCAGCTGAGGCTGAGTTCAGCCAGACGCCGAACAGAACTACCAATACCAGCATCATCACCTGTCTGTCTGTCCACCTGTCTGTCTGTGTGCAGCCACTCTGCAGTTGCTCTGCCTCGCTGTCTGAACACCTGCTCTTTATACTCTGATGGAAACCTCTTATCTCCACCGGCTCCGCTGAAGGCTTGAAAGGAACCTTGTTCTCGGGAGGAGGGTCCGACTGCAGTCCTCCATCTGAGAGCCAATGGGGGTTGAGCTCTTCACTGCGGAGTAATCTGAGTATTTTAACTCCTCAGCAGTCCAATAAAATCTGTTTCTGAGGCTTCTTCATTAGATCTACAAGCCTGAAGTTATTAATTAATGAGAATCCTTCATCTTTCTTGAAGTTACTTTTAATGTGAACAAATACAGATTAGCAGCGCGGCTAGCTTCTTAAAAGGTATTTAACACTATAATAAAGGTGAATTCAGTTTGTTTCCCACATTAGAAAAACGTTATAAATACAATTTAATGTAAATGTTTACATTCATTTCCCCAAAAGTGCTGTGGTTAGAAACTGCACTGCCAACATCTACTTTTTTACATTAAACCTGTATTTCTGATTGTTTACTGTGTACATCTTTAGCACAGTAACATGTGAACTATTATCACTATCTGCTCCAATGGAATCAGCTAATAATCCCCAGATGAAGTCAGTCAGAGTTCCCAGTGGAGAACATGAAGATTCCCTTTGTTTTAATTCTACATTGTCTAGAATTCAGGGTTTACAGACACTGCAGCTGCAGCTCAGAGACAGCGAGGGAGAGCGCAGTGACTGCAGCCGAAGCTCAGAGACGGCGAGGGAGAGCGCAGTGACTGCAGCTGCAGCTCAGAGACGGCGAGGGAGAGCGCAGTGACTGCAGCTGCAGCTCAGAGACGGCGAGGGAGAGCGCAGTGACTGCAGCCGAAGCTCAGAGACAGCGAGGGAGAGCGCAGTGACTGCAGCCGAAGCTCAGAGACAGCGAGGGAGAGCGCAGTGACTGCAGCCGAAGCTCAGAGACAGCGAGGGAGAGCGCAGTGACTGCAGCCGAAGCTCAGAGACAGCGAGGGAGAGCGCAGTGACTGCAGCTGCAGCTCAGAGACAGCGAGGGAGAGCGCAGTGACTGCAGCCGAAGCTCAGAGACAGCGAGGGAGAGCGCAGTGACTGCAGCCGAATCTCAGAGACAGCGAGGGAGAGCGCAGTGACTGCAGCCGAAGCTCAGAGACAGCGAGGGAGAGCGCAGTGACTGCAGCCGAATCTCAGAGACAGCGAGGGAGAGCGCAGTGACTGCAGCCGAATCTCAGAGACAGCGAGGGAGAGCGCAGTGACTGCAGCTGCAGCTCAGAGACAGCGAGGGAGAGCGCAGTGACTGCAGCCGAATCTCAGAGACAGCGAGGGAGAGCGCAGTGACTGCAGCCGAAGCTCAGAGACAGCGAGGGAGAGCGCAGTGACTGCAGCCGAATCTCAGAGACAGCGAGGGAGAGCGCAGTGACTGCAGCTGCAGCTCAGAGACAGCGAGGGAGAGCGCAGTGACTGCAGCCGAAGCTCAGAGACAGCGAGGGAGAGCGCAGTGACTGCAGCCGAAGCTCAGAGACAACGAGGGAGAGCGCAGTGACTGCAGCCGAATCTCAGCACTCATTGCAGTTTGACTGCAGGTTGGACTCTTCAGTTACCGACAGTTTTACGTTCACACCTTCGTCAGGTAAGTGAACAGTCTCAGTGACCTTAAGACTATCGAATCAGGGTTAGTAAACAGATTTATTACATTTATTATTAATATTACATCTCTCTAAATTCAAAAACTCTTAATATGGCTCCAACAGACTAATCAATAATCAGAGAGAAATAAAAGAGTGTTGGTTACAGGAGCTCAGGGTCTGTTTCTGTTACACAACAACCTGCAGAGTTTTTATAATCAGACTGAGAATATACACAGCTGCTGCACACACACACACACACACACACACACACACACACACACAGTAACACACACACACACACACACACACACACACACACACACAGTAACACACACACACACACACACACACACACACACGCATGAGAGAGTTTTGGCATCAGATTGTTTCTGTAGTTTTAATTTACATGGCAATATTAATAAAATTACAGAAATATCCTGTGAATTTAACAAACAGAAACGTTGAATAAATGTTGTTTATCAGTGTATAAGGTAAACTGTCCAAATACAGTTGTTATCAGTGTAAACAGCAATAATTACTGTAATCTCACAGATAATGACTTTTATTACACTTCTATAACTTTTAACATTCACATTAAAATAATAATAATCCAATAATAACAGCACTCTGCTGTAAATGTAAGTCTGATTATTGTATTATAGCAGTTTCTTATAGGTCATTTCAGATTTTATGATTTTATGTAAAATTAAAGCTAAAATTAGGGTCAGTTATTTTCTGTTGTTGTAGTCTCTCTGGCGCTCCAGCTGCTGGAATATTGTCCCACAGCGAACTGAGACGCTGCAGCAGTTCAGATGATGGATGGAGGGATAATTATTATATATACAGTCAGAAATATTACTAAATGTGAAAATGTTCAGTCATTATGAGCTCTACAGAGGTTATTGTTGTTGTTTATAACTGTACATAGTAGTTTATGTGTATGTTTTTGAGCTTGTTGTCCTGTTTATGTTTATTCTGTGTATGAACATTGAGAGCAACATAAACCGGCAGTCAGACTGCTTGTGGCCAATAAAAGTGATCCTGTGTCTGATATTGTCGGCTGGAACGTGTTTGTCCGATCTTCTCGTGGCTCCGTGAACGCCTCCTGACGTTGATTGACAGCGGCAGAGTGGGCGGGGCCTCGCGTTGCTCAATATGGCTGCGCCCTGCTCGGATCAACAGGTCTGAAGGTAACCGAGATCTTCTTGTTGTTGTTTACTCCCAGAAGCTGTTTGTTGTTTACTCCCACAAGCTGTTTGTTGTTTACTTCCACAAGCTGTTTGTTTGTTTACGAGCACCGGAAGTTACCCAGCACCTGCGGGCGGGAACGTGCCGCTGTCAGCTGTTAGCATGTTAGCATGTTAGCTTAGCTTCCTGCTGCTAGCGGCTGTAATGCTAACTGTTAGCCTCAGTGCTAACTCTCAGTTTATAACTAATAATGACCGCGATTGTGACGTCACATTCATCATATTACAGCAGTGACGTCATAGAGATTACAAACAATAAACAGTAAACAAACAGTAGAGTACAGCTGCACTGATAATCAATAATCAATAATAATCACTGTAAACTGTAAACAATAAATAAACACAGGCAGAGTCACTGTTGTTGTTGTTGTTGTTGTTGTTGTTGTTATTGAATATAAATAATAATAATGAGTTAACAACGTTTATATTTTATCAACCACATATATTTAAAAAGTATTGATCTTCAGAGTAACTGCAGCAGTACGAGTAATCAGAGTACTTCAGTGGGTGTAACTCAGTGTTTAATATATTTATATATTTTATATAAAATATAAAATATATAAATATATTTATAAAACTTTATTGAAACCTGATGAAACAAACAAATAAAAAGTTATTTTATTTTTGGTACTTTATGTTTGAAATAATATCTGTCTGTCTGCCTGTGTGTCTGTCTCTCTCTCTCTCCGTCTCTCTCTCCATCTCTCTGTCTGTGTGCCTGTCTGTCTGCCTGTCTGTCTCTCCATCTCTCTGCCTGTGTGTCTGTCTGCCTCTGTGTCTGTCTGCCTGTCTGCCTGTCTCTCTCTTCGTCTCTCTCTCCGTCTCTCTGTCTGCCTGTCTGTCTGCCTCTGTGTCTGTCTGTCTGTCTCCAGGTGTCCATGATGTCCAGGGAGCAGGTGAGTATCAGTGAGCTCCTGCTCTCATTGGACAGCTCTGAGCTGCAGGAGGCGGAGCTAGTCAGAGCCGCAGTCAACCAGCAGCTGAGTACAGGTGAGTCCACCTGTCTGTCTCTACCTGCCTGTCTCCACCTGTCTGTCACCACCTGTCTGTGTAACCTGTAGTTTCTCCTGTCAGACAGAGGAGGCGCCGTCCTCTCCGCTCTGGTGGAGTATTACCTGGACTCCTCGTCCTCTCAGGCGGTTCTCCTCCTGTCCTCCATCAGAGAGCCTCACCACAAGGTCAGCTGACTGTCTGATCACATGACTCTTTATGTCACATACTGTATTATTGATCATCATTGATTCCCCCCCCCCAGGCCCTGCTGGAGAAGCTCAATGAGTCTCTGAGCAGACCTGGAACCAGACTGGCTGGTGTGACCCTGCTGGGCCACCTGATCAGGAAGCAGCCTCCGTGGGTTCATCACATCAGCCGCTCGGCTCTGCTGCCGTCACTGCTGCGCTGCCTCAAGGTGCTAATGCTGCTAATGCTAATGCTGACACCTTTCTATCAGTTATAAAGTGATCACAACATTATTACAACATTATTATAACATTATTATAACATTATTACAACATTATTATAACATTATTATAACATTATTACAACTTTATTATAACATTATTATAACATTATTACAACATTATTATAACCTCATTACAACATTATTACAACATTATTACAACATTATTATAAAGTGATCACAACATTATTACAACATTATTATAACATTATTATAACATTATTACAACATTATTACAACATTATTACAACTTTATTATAACATTATTACAACATTATTATAAAGTGATCACAACATTATTACAACATTATTATAAAGTGATCACAACATTATTATAACATTATTACAATATTATTACAACATTGTTATAACATTATTATAACATTATTATAACATTATTATAACATTATTACAACATTATTATAACATTATTACAACATTATTATAAAGTGATCACAACATTATTACAACATTATTATAACATTATTACAACATTATTATAAAGTGATCACAACATTATTATAACATTATTATAACATTGTTATAACATTATTACAACATTATTATAAAGTGATCACAACATTATTATAACATTATACAATATTATTACAACATTGTTATAACATTATTATAACATTATTATAACATTATTACAACATTATTATAACATTATTACAACATTATTATAAAGTGATCACAACATTATTATAACATTATTATAACATTGTTATAACATTATTATAACATTATTATAACATTATTACAACATTATTACAACATTATTATAAAGTGATCACAACATTATTATAACATTATTACAACTTTATTATAACATTATTACAACTTTATTATAACATTATTACAACATTATTATAACATTATTATAACATTATTACAACATTATTACAACATTATTATAACATTATTACAACATTATTACAACATTATTACAACTTTATTATAACATTATTACAACATTGTCATAACATTATTACAACATTATTATAACCTCATTACAACATTATTATAACATTATTAGAACATTATTATAACATTATTATAACATTATTACAACATTATTATAACATTATTACAACATTATTATAACATTATTACAACATTATTATAACCTCATTACAACATTATTACAACATTATTATAACATTATTATAACATTATTAAAACATTATTATAACATTATTACAACATTATTATAACATTATTACATTATTATAACCTCATTACAACATTATTATAACCTCATTACAACATTATTATAACCTCATTACAACATTATTATAACCTTTCTTTCACTCTGTGCCGTTGAGCAAGGCACTAACACTCTCAGCTTCCTCAGACCGACACTGACGTCGTCGTGCTGATCACCGGAGTCCTCGTCCTCATCACTCTGTTACCCATGATCCCTCAGGCCGGGAAACAACACATCTACGACTTCTTCGACGTGTTCGGACGACTCGCTTCCTGGAGCTACAAAAACCCTGGTAACACACACACACACACACACACACTGTAACACACACACACACACACACACACTGTAACACACACACACAGTAACACACACACACACACACACTGTAACACACACAGTAACACACACACACACACAGTAACACACACACAGTAACACACACACACACACACACAGTAACACACACACACACACACAGTAACACACACACACACACAGTAACACCCCCAACACACAGTACACACACACACACACACACGGATGGGGGGGATTGGAGTGCTCTGATTGGTTGTTGGGGTGCTCTGATTGGTTGTTGGGGTGCTCTGATTGGTTGTCTGTTGTCTCCTGCAGGTCATGTCCCTGTGGTCCACCTGGTCCACCTCCATGCAGGTGTGTACTCTCTGTTCCACCGTCTGTATGGGATGTTCCCTTGTAACTTCATCTCCTACCTGAGACTGCACTACAGCATGAAGGAGAACCTGGACACCTTCCAGGAGGTTGTAAAGGTCAGTGCAGACCGCTACAGACCACTACAGACCACTACAGACCACTACAGACCTCTGCAGACCACTGCAGACCACTACAGACCACTACAGACCTCTACAGACCACTGCAGACCACTACAGACCACTATAGACCTCTACAGACCACTACAGATCACTGTAGACCACTGCAGATCACCTCTACAGACCTCTACAGACCACTACAGACCACTGCAGACCACTGCAGACCTCTACTGACCACTACAGACCACTGCAGACCACTGCAGACCACTACAGACCTCTACTGACCACTACAGACCTCTACAGACCACTGTAGACCATTGTAGACCACTTCAGACCACCTCTACAGACCTCTACAGACCACCTCTACAGACCACTCTACAGACCACTACAGACCACTGCAGGCCACTGTAGCTAATTCAGCTGCTTTAATGGAGACTGTAAACACGGGGTTCAGGATGTAGCCTACAGCTAATGCTGCTATCCATTTGTCTCGTAAACCCCCCGCCCGAGTTGGAAAGTGTAAATCTCGCAGCTATCTCACGACATTTCACAGAGACGTGGTTTCCCCTGGAGGCTCCTGGTGGCTCTCCTGGAGGCCCCTGGTGGCCCCTGGTGGCTCGAGACAAACGCCACAGCACTTGTTGACATTGAAATAGGCGGAAATGGCAAAATATTATTGAACTGTGAGACTTGCAATAACAGAATTACTTGAAATGTTTGTGTAGAAAAACATTATTATTTCACATTGAGCTCGTTTAGATGATCCGCAATCAATAACACAGCTGCTGCACTGGTGGCGTCCATGTTCTCTCTGACTCGTAATGCCCAAAGACAAATGGATCTCTATAAGTGGTACGAGCCGGGTAATTACGTCACGTTCCCGCAGCAGAACAACTCGGGCTCCGAGTTCACGAGACAAATGGATCGCACCATTACTCCATGCTAACATTATACTTCCTGTTTCCACCTGGTTGTCTGTCGTACCCTAACCTATAAACGGACGTTATTGATCCAGGCTGAGGACATTGAGCCTCACTGTGGTTGCTGTTAATGATGAGTGATTGATATATTGATTGATTCCCAGTATCGGCTGTGTACTGGTTCCCAGTGCTGCTGTCAGACTGTGGATACCAGCTGCTCCGTTTCCCACATAACTCGAGCTGAGACGTTCAGGGGCTGCTGGAAATGTTAAACACACAAACTGATGTAACAGTTCCAGTGACTGACACTGTCTCTGATACTACAATACCCATGAGCCTCAGCGGCTGCTGTTATACAGACAAAGCCAAAATGATAACGGCTGAATGTTTCTTTAGTTCCAGCCGTTAACGTGGAGCTCTCTGATTGGCTGTTTGTTAGTGAAATGCACCCTGGGAGTCGTAGTTTATATAAACTTTATAAAGTATACAAACAGTTAGCTTGGAACAATAATGTTTGTCTGATATTTAAATTCACTCTCTGTCTCTCTCTCTCTCTCTCTCTCTCTCTCTCTCTCTCTCTCTCTCTCTCTCTCTCTCTGTCTGTCTCTCTCTCTCTCTCTCTGTCTCTCTCTGTCTGTCTCTCTGTCTCTCTTTCTGTCTGTCTGTCTCTCTCTCTCTGTCTGTCTCTCTCTCTCTCTGTCTCTCTGTCTCTCTCTCTGTCTGTCTCTCTCTCTCTCTGTTCTCTCTCTCTCTGTATGATGTAACACTGTACATATTGCTAAAGCAAGTGTTTGGAATTAAAAATAATAATCATAACAATAAAGGAAAACAATATTTACAATAAATGAATTATAATCTCTACTGTTGGTAATACTGTAACTATGATTGACTCAATCACAGTCACAGTCAATCAATCTCAGTCAATAAGTAATCAATCAATCAGTTTGTGTTAACTAAAAATGTCATTAAAACAGTATTAAAGTAACTACAGTTAAAACAAGTAATCTGTTGTCAATATAACAGTAATAACTAATTATAAAATAAAAATAAAATAGATAAAACTGTAAACGTGGGGTGTTCGGACGGGCCTGCCCCTACTGCTAAAAACAATCCTAGAGGAAACACTGTTAAAGTGTGAAGGCTATATACACTGTCGGTGGTGTGGTGTTTTGGGAGGAAGCCAATCTGACTTTTACTTAAGATTAACTGTTCCTCAAGGAAATCTAGTATTCTTGTGTTAAGAATACTACAGAATAGTTTACCTAGACAGCTGCTGACACAGATGCTATGGTAGTTATTAGGGTCTGATTTGTCCCCACTCTTATGAATGGGGGAAATGAGCCCTTTGCACCAGATGTTGGGAAAACATCCTGCCTGTAGTATAACATTGAACAAATGTAACACTGCACCCTGCATTTCTGGGGTGCTGCTTTTCTAATGCTGTCTGGACCACAAGCTTTCCTTGGCTTCAGACATTTTGTCTGTATGGTTATTTCTTCCCAAGTAATTTCTAAATCAAGGGGGTTTTGGTTGTCTTTAATTGTTTCTTCTAGTTTTTGGAGTTTTTCTTTCATAATACACTGATCTGAATTAATTTGATTGATTGGTATGTCTTTGTACAGATTTTAGTGATCTCCAGATGTCACCGTTTTGGATGGGTAATGTCTGCTGTTGCTTTGTGTTGAACTTGTTCCACATATCCCAGAATTGATTTTGGTTAATGGCATTCTCAATATCTTCCAGTTTCAATTGGGTATATTTTTGTTTTTTGATCCTAATTGTGTATTTATATGTATTTAAAATTTCATTGTATCGAATGCGCAGGGCTGGGTTGTTTGGTTGGCGATGTTGATTGTTTTGCATTCTTGATCAAACCATTTGTCAGTATTTTGCCTTTTAACAGGTCTCCTTCTTTGCTTTATGAGGTCAGCCCTAATAGCTGCCTTATGAAATATCATATTGATATCCTCAGTGGCATTGTTTACCCCATCTCTGGTAGGGACATATTGAGTTTGATTATATATTGATATGTAATTCATCAAATCAGGGGAGTTCAAAGCCTTGATGAATTTGTCTCCACTGTCTGAGGCCCATCTGTAAGAAGGATTTAATTTATACAGCTTATTGGGTTCCCTTTTTGTGTCACTAATTTGTCCTTTTAACCCTTTAATTTAAAGAACACATTAATTTGGTTGTGGTCTGAAAGGGGGGATTGCTGTCTGACAGTGAATGCACTGATAGTTGAGGGGTCCATGTCAGTGATTGCATAGTCTACAACACTAGACCCAGGAGCTGAGGAGTATGTGAACCTCCCTAAAGAGTCCCCTCTGAACCTACCATTAACTATGTACAGGCCTAAGGCCCGACAGAGATCTCCCTGCCACTTTGATTTAATATTGAGTCAAGTTTATTCCGACAGGTGATGTTTGGTTTGGTAAACAGTGGGGCCTGACTGAATACATGGTTGTTGCCCCGTGTGTCAATGATATCAGGTTCAATTCCTGTACGTCCATTCAGATCTCCAGTTAGAAGTACATTTCCCTGGGCCTGGAAATAGGCGATTTCTGAGTTTAGGGTGTCAAAAATGTCCTCTTCAAAATAAGGAGAATCCACTGGGGGTATGTAAATTGCACAGAGGTATAGATCCCTATCGGTTATGCCCAGGGTTTGATCTAACCTCAACCAAATGTGCGATTTACTCTGTTTTACTGGTGAGATCTGATTGCAAAGATCTCCTTTATACCACACCAAAATCCCCCCGTTCTCCCTTGCTATGTTTTTTAGTTTTATGGAGGGCACCATGACTTCATTATATCCTGGGGGACAGTGAGTGAGCAAATCATCTTGACACCATGTTTCTGTCACAATGATATCAACGTCTTTGATAGATTTCATGAACTCAGGGTTTCCACTCTTCAGCTCAAAGGTTGAGGAGTGGAGACCCTGAATATTCCAACAGCTTATATGAAATGAACGCATCAAAAAAGAAAACAATCAAAATGAACCTGTATAGTGAGACAAATATTTAAAAAACCTTCTACTATCTATATATTTATAATAATAATTTGATATTAATTCCATGGAGATGTACTATTTTCAATAATATTACCATTGTACTGACTAAACTACTCTCTCTCTCTCTCTCTCTCTCTCTCTCTCTCTCTCTCTGTCTGTCTGTCTGTCTGTCTGTCTGTCTGTCTGTCTGTCTGTGTCTGTCTGTCTCTCAGCCGATGCTGGAACACGTCAGGGTTCATCCAGAGTTGGTCACGGGGACTCAGGACTATGAACTGGACCCGTCCAGGTGAGTCACAGGTACCACAGAACCTGAGGTTAGTTAAACAATAACAGATACAGATAGAAACTGTTTCCTGTCGGAGCACAGAATCACCTGACCTCACCTTTTTGAACATAGCCCCGCCTACTTTAAACCAGTCACACGTTTACCTTCCTGTGTGTCTCAGGTGGAGGCGTTACGAGGTCCATGACATCGTGATCGAGTGCTCCAGAGTGTCTCTGGATCCTCTGGAGTCGTCCTGTGAGGAGGACATCTACTCCTCCCTCAAAGACCCTCCCCCGTCCTCACCCTCACCCAGACCTCCACCACTCTCCTCCCCCTTCCCTCACCTGAACCTCACCTCAGACACTGTCGGCAGTTCAGGTCAGTGACACACACAAACACACTGACTCACACACAAATTACTGATTGATACTTTTGATTGATTGATAAGTTACAGTCAAACCCAATTAATAAATAATTAATGAATAATTAATTTTACTAAATCAGATGATTTTAAGGTATAAACGAGTGAATTTGTTTTATTTACTGTTACTGACAGGAAGTTCAGTCTGTTCTCCGCTGCCTGGACGTCCCTCTCTCACTCAGCTGACACTCAGCAGCTCCTACATACAGGTAATATTATTTACTCCTCCCTCCCTTCCTCCCTCCCTTCCTCCCTCCCTCACTCACATACTGTTACTGTGTTCAGGCTGATGATGTCACATGGAGCCCCTCCTCACAGTGTGGTTTGTCGACGCCCCCTCCTGAACCTGCTGCTACAGGCTCCGCCCACCCACTGAGCAGGACCACCTCCATCTCAAGTGAGGCACTGAGACAGTGAGACAGTGAGACATTGAGACACTGAGACAGTGAGACATTGAGACAGTGAGACAGTGAGACATTGAGACAGTGAGACACTGAGACAGTGAGACACGGTGTTAATGTTGTCCCTCTAACTAAAGAGGGGAGAAATAATCACAATAGATATGAGATGTGTGTCTCTTGTGCGAGCTTTACTCGAATGTATCAATTCCCAACTTGTCACATTAACACATAATAATCCTGATAAATAACTCTTTCTGTCTGTCTGTCTGTCTCTCTCTCTCTGTCTCTCTCTCTATCTCTCTCTGTCTGTCTGTCTGTGTGACTCCAGGTGTGAGATCATCAGCCCCCGTCCCGGTGACGCCGTTGACAGAAGATGGCGCTCTGACTCCTGACTCCGGCCACCAGGTGGGCTCAGACTGCAGACGGACGCTCTGAGAGGAACGGAGGACGCACAGACTGAAATAATAGAAACCTTCTCTCTCCCTCGCAGGTGAAGCCTTTCACAGAGCTGGAGGGGTCATCCTGTCAGCCAATCACAGAGAAGGAGGGGACAGGCCAGAGTGATGTCATCAACACCAGCAGTGAAGGTCGGTATCATTGGATCCACATGGAGACAGAACCGAGCCCACTGGAACCAGAACTAAAGCTCTGACTGTAAACACTGTCTGTGTCTCTGCAGGGGTCAGATCTCCTCCTCCCTCCCCTCCCTCCTCCTCTCAGCCCGCCCTCCTCACCTCCACCCCCGGCCGTGACGAGGCCTTCTCTGGTTCAGCCCTCCCCCCTCCTCCCTGCTCTATATCACTCTGCTTCACCCCCCCTCACCCCTCAACAGTGGAGGGAGGCCCCACCCACAGCGAGCAGAGCCCCACCCCTCCATACGAGCTCCTGTTTGAGCTCGCTCTGCCCCGAGCCGCCACGCTGTTCATCGGGAAGAAGACGCAGGTAAAGCTTAGTCAACTGATCACTGTCCTCTGTTCATCCTGTAGTTCCTGTAGAGGACGCCGTCAGCAACAGGCTGCGTCTTCTTCTTGTTTTCTTTGGTTATTAAACTGGACAAAATCAAATTTTCTCTTATAGCTTCAAAAGATTATGTTTTTTTATAAAATGATAATCTTTAATAACTTATTGCAGCAACTTCCAGCTAAAATATCTTTCATAGCCTGATTGTCTTTATTCTTCCTCCCTATCTGTCCTTTACATTATCGGTCAATCTGACAATTTCTCCACTAATAAATTAATAATTGATTCTAGAAAATGTCTAGAAATATTATATCAATGAATAATAAATAAATAAGGTTATTATTATTAATGTACTGTAGGAGGCGCTGGAGAGAGCAGCGGGAGAGCAGAAGGAGGGAGGAGGAGGAGGAGGAGAGGGGGAGGACAGGGAGGAACAGCAGGCCTCCGTCTCTCCTCTGGAGGTTTTGGACCAGCTGATTGTCCACGGACACGACGCCCACGAAGGCCTCAGCAGGAGGTGAGCCTGTTACCATGGAGACCATTAATTGATGAAGGGTTTGATAAGAGCAGGATGACCTCGTTCACTCGTCTGTAACCTGCTGACTGTCTCTGAAGGAGGGATGTGTTGGTGTGTTGCAGGTTGTCAGCAGTCAGTAAGTCGGTGGATCGGAGTCATTGTGGAGGTAAACAGCAGAGCATGAAAACCAAAGGTACCTGAAACTAACACTGACCACACACTGGGACTCACCTGGTTAACTAATGAACGCTCACATTAACAGCTTGGATGGTCAGATGATGTTCTAATAGGGTTCTGGTGTTCCTGTTGTCTCAGGGTCCGGTACAGATACACAGTTAGTCCTCCAGGACGGTGCCCGGCGCCGATGGGACGGCGGTAAAATGAGCTCACAAGCAAATTCATTCTATATAATGAACAATATATGCGGCTGCAGGTACCGGAGCCTTGAGCGTCCACAAAGGATATTACACATAACGCACCGTCAGGACCAGATTAATCCTGATTTGATAAAAAATTTATGGAAAAGTTGTGAAATTCATTAAAAAGTAACTTTTCCTCTTAATGAAGCTCCCTGTGTAACTCTTCATAATATAATTTACTCATGAGTGCGTTTTATCACATTAATCTGACACCAGAGCTAACGTTAGCATCCAGCTCAGAGTCCAGCTGAGCACCATATGGATCTTCTTTCAGTCCATTTTAATTATCCTGATCATTTATAATAATGTACATTTCCCATTATGGTAAATTATCGTTCATCCCGAGAGGAAAGTGCTTGCTTGTTTGTTTGATTATTCCAACCATACTTTGATCTGACTGAACGGTTCAGCATGAACATGAGTGGAAGTGAGGTTGTCCTAATAACAACCATTAATCTCCACTAACCTCCACTAACCTCCACTAACAACCATTAACCTCCACTAACAACCATTAACCTCCACTAACCTCCATTAATCTCCACTAACCTCCACTAACAACCATTAACCTCCACTAACAACCACTAACCTCCACTAACAACCATTAACCTCCACTAACAACCACTAACCTCCACTAACCTCCATTAATCTCCACTAACCTCCACTAACAACCATTAACCTCCACTAACAACCACTAACCTCCACTAACAACCATTAATCTCCACTAACCTCCACTAACAACCATTAATCTCCACTAACCTCCACTAACAACCATTAACCTCCACTAACAACCACTAACCTCCACTAAAAACCATTAACCTCCACTAACAACCATTAATCTCCACTAACAACCACTAACCTCCACTAACAACCATTAATCTCCACTAACCTCCACTAACAACCATTAACCTCCACTAACAACCACTAACCTCCACTAACAACCATTAATCTCCACTAACCTCCACTAACAACCACTAACCTCCACTAACAACCATTAATCTCCACTAACCTCCACTAACAACCATTAACCTCCAATAACAACCACTAACCTCCACTAACAACCATTAACCTCCACTAACAACCATTAACCTCCACTAACAACCACTAACCTCCACTAACAACCATTAACCTCCACTAACAACCACTAACCTCCACTAACAACCATTAATCTCCACTAACCTCCACTAACAACCATTAACCTCCATTAATCTCCACTAACCTCCACTAACAACCATTAACCTCCACTAACAACCATTAACCTCCACTAACCTCCATTAATCTCCACTAACCTCCACTAACAACCATTAACCTCCACTAACAACCACTAACCTCCACTAACAACCATTAATCTCCACTAACCTCCACTAACCTCCACTAACAACCATTAACCTCCATTAATCTCCACTAACCTCCATTAATCTCCACTAACCTCCACTAACAACCATTAACCTCCACTAACCTCCATTAACCTCCACTAACCTCCATTAATCTCCACTAACCTCCACTAACAACCATTAACCTCCACTAACAACCACTAACCTCCACTAACAACCATTAATCTCCACTAATCTCCACTAACCTCCACTAACCTCCATTAACCTCCACTAACCTCCACTAACAACCATTAACCTCCATTAATCTCCACTAACCTCCACTAACAACCATTAACCTCCACTAACAACCATTAACCTCCACTAACCTCCATTAACCTCCACTAACAACCATTAACCTCCACTAACCTCCACTAACAACCATTAACCTCCACTAACCTCCATTAACCTCCACTAACAACCATTAACCTCCACTAACCTCCACTAACAACCATTAATCTCCACTAACCTCCATTAACCTCCACTAACCTCCATTAATCTCCACTAACCTCCACTAACAACCATTAACCTCCACTAACAACCACTAACCTCCACTAACAACCATTAACCTCCACTAACCCTAACCTTCCTCTAGCTTTGTGTTTCTGTATATTCTACTATCAGTCCGGTCCGGTCCGGTCGGTCCAGAGGATCCACTTTAATGTTCAGTGAACTTTCCCTCTAGCGCCACCCAGAGGATGAGAGGAGGAGCTTTCACATCATAACTTCCTCTGATACAGACAGAGAGAAATACATCTGCTGTTCAGCACTCTGAACTCCGGACTTCCTGCAGGGCTCTGAACGCATCGTGTGTGTTTTGATGTGTGTGTCAGGCCCCGCCCAGGGGGAGGAGCTTCAGTCTCTGAGGAGTCAGCTGTTGCTGGTCCACAGTCAGCTGCAGTACGAACGCTTCAAACGCCAACAGCACGCCATCAGAAACCGCCGTCTGCTGCGGAGAGTCATCAACGCCACCGCGCTGGAGGAGCACAGCGTCGCCATGGTAACGCACACACGGAAACACTGTCCAATGGCCACTGAAGGTTTTATTTCCTGTGTTTGTCTTTATCATGAATGATGACTTTCTCCTCTCTGTCTTCCTCCGTCCCTCCTGCTCATCTTCCTCCGTCTCTCCTCTCTGTCTTCCTCCGTCCCTCCTGCTCATCTTCCTCCGTCTCTCCTCTCTGTCTTCCTCCGTCCCTCCTGCTCATCTTCCTCCGTCCCTCCTGCTCATCTTCCTCCGTCTCTCCTCTCTGTCTTCCTCCGTCCCTCCTGCTCGTCTTCCTCGGCTGCAGAAGGGTCAGCTGAGCGTTCAGGACGAAGAGATTCGGTCTCTGAAGTTGAGTCTGGAGGAAGAACAGAGACGATACACACAGCTGCAGCAGGACACGCACACACACACCGAGCAGCTGCACACACACATCCAACAGCTGCTGCTGAGACAGCAAGACGGGCAGAGAGACAGCCAGAGACTGCAGGTACCCACACACAGACACACAGACAGGCTGCAGAGAGACAGACAGACTGCAGGTACCCACACACAGACACACAGACAGGCTGCAGAGAGACAGACAGACTGCAGGTGCCCACACATAGACACACAGACAGACTGCAGAGAGACAGACAGACTGCAGGTGCCCACACATAGACACACAGACACGCATACAGACAGACAGACAGACTGCAGGTACCCACACACATAGACAGACACAGACAGACTGAAACACACACACAGACAGACACACACACAGGTACCCACACACACAGACAGAGACAGACAGACAGACAGCAGAGAGACAGACAGAGAATGCAGGTACAGACAGACAGCAAAAAGAAACCTGTGTTGTGATTGGCTGTTTGAGGACCCGCTGTGTTGTGATTGGATGTTTCAGAGCGAGCTTCAGGAGTGTCAGAGCAGGTTGAGGGATCTGGAGGCGGAGCTTCAGAAAGCCAATAACAAGGCTTACAATGCAGAACACCAGCTGACCCAGCTGTCACTCAAGGTGAGGAGCCCTCCTATTGGCTGATTGATTAATGACATCATTCTTGTTTCCAGCTTACAAATAAAGAACTGGATGTGATTGATTAGTCGACTGGTTGTTAATCGTTGTTATATGTTATATATGTTATATTGTATTAATTTATTTGTGTTATATATATTATATATATTATATACATTTATTTGTGAGTGTTCTCTTTCTTTTACACTTGTTTAAATAAAAAATGTCCGTTAATCGATAGTGAAATGAATCAGGAAGTCTAATTAATGACATCTGAGTGATTAATATCTGATTGATTGATATCTGATTGATTGATATCTGATTGATTGATATCTGTGTGTCTCCAGCTGTGCAGCAGTGAGCAGCTGCAGCAGCAGATCTTCCTCCTGAACCAACAACTCATCCTCCTGAGAGAGACTAACAGAGGACTGACAGAGCAACTGGAGAGAGGACAGACACACTGCTGCACGGTGAGACCCACAGAGAGACAGACAGACACACTGCTGCACGGTGAGACACACAGAGAGACAGACAGACACACTGCTGCACGGTGAGACACACAGAGAGACAGACAGACACACTGCTGCACGGTGAGACACACAGAGAGACAGACAGACACACTGCTGCACGGTGAGACACACAGAGAGACAGACAGACACACTGCTGCACTGTGAGACCCACAGAGAGACAGACAGACACACTGCTGCACTGTGAGACACACAGAGAGACAGACAGACACACTGCTGCACTGTGAGAGACAGACAGACACACTGCTGCACTGTGAGACCCACAGAGAGACAGACAGACACACTGCTGCACTGTGAGAGACAGACAGACACACTGCTGCACTGTGAGAGACAGACAGACACACTGCTGCACTGTGAGACCCACAGAGAGACAGACAGACACACTGCTGCACTGTGAGAGACAGACAGACACACTGCTGCACTGTGAGACCCACAGAGAGACAGACAGAGACAGACAGACACACTGCTGCACTGTGAGAGACAGACAGACACACTGCTGCACTGTGAGACACACAGAGAGACAGACACACACACACACAGAGAGACAGACAGACAGACTGTATGTGGTCCTGGTCTCAGTACCGTGTCTGTGTGCGTTGGCAGGAGGCGTCCATGCTGCAGTGCACTGTGGGTAAAGACTACCAGCGGCTGAAGGACAGTGACGTCCAGCAGAGACAGAAGCTGGAAGCAGCCAATCACAGGATAGCAGAGCTGGAGACCCAGCTGGCCAAGAAAGACCAGCTGATCCTGGATCAGAAGAAAGTCCTGGAGGACACAAAGGCCCAGAGCAGGTCAGGGTCCTGGTTCAGTTCTCTGGGGAGTGCTGATCGATACACAGACTGTGATCAATTCACTGCTGTTACCAACGTGCCGCCGCTGTTTGGTTAACGAGGAGTCAACGTTTGAAAACGATGAAATTAAAACTTCCTGTTGGCTCCAGGAGTCTGGACGTGATACATACGCCGCGGCTGCTTTTCTAAATATGTTTGTAGGGGGCGCCACTGAGCCGCTACGCAACACCCGTCTGTAAGATGTCACATTTCTACTGCTTGTGTGTCGCCTTCCTTAGTTTAGTACATTTAGCCACAATGTGATCAGCTGTTACAACGACACATTTCATAATATCATGTGATCGACAGGTTGAAGGTCGGTGTGTTCGGGGCAGACTGGAGTTACAGCAACTTCCTGTTTGTTGGCGTTACGTCCAAATTCAAGACCACGGACGCGTTGTTCAACTAAAACTCACAAAGAGCTTTTAATGGTGATGGTCTTTAGACCACCGACCAAATCTGAAGTCGGTCCGATCAATTCCCGGGACGAGTTCGTTAAAACGCGACACGTGTAAATCGCCAAAAATGACGACTGGCCGAGACTGTTGGGTTTGTTTGGTAACGATTCACTGAACATCTGGTTCAAACCGGCACCAGGGCCCACACACTGACTGTTGTTGTTGTTGTTGTTGATGTTGATGATGTTGATGTTGATGTTGTTGTTGTTGATGATGATGATGTTGATGTTGTTGTTGTTGTTGATGATGATGATGATGTTGTTGTTGTTGATGTTGTTGTTGTTGTTGTTGATGATGAAGATGATGTTGTTGTTGTTGTTGTTTCAGAGCCGAGCTGTCGGCCTGTGAGAGTCGCTGTGTCGCTCTCCGGAGACTCACCCAGACTCTGCAGACCGAGATGCTTCACCTGTACAGTCAGATCCACCTGGAGACGCACGGCGACGCCTGCAGCCGGCCTCAGGACAGCAGCAGGTACGACACTCTGTCACAGGCTCTAAACCAATCAGAACACAGCTTCCGGTGATGATGTCACTGACAGTCAGCGTCTTTCTCGCCCTCAGGCCAAACGGCGGCAGCGTGGCTTTACTAGCTCCTCAGCCCCGCCCCTCCTCCTCTTCCGTTGGTATAATAAACGGAGGTGTGGAGGCCCTCTCCACCTCCCCGCTGCACCTCCCCTCCTGCTCCTCCTCCCCACTCTCCCTCTCCCCCATCGACTCCCCCCTGGCCGTCGGCTCCTTCCTGGAGCAGCGTGCGCGGCAGCTGTTCAGACCGACCAGTCACAGCCAGGAGGAGGAGGAGGAGGAGCAGCAGGAGGAGGAGGAAGAGGAGGAAGAGGAGGAAGAGGAGGAGGAGGCCCAGCCAGAGAGCCCTCCTGTGGCTCAGGAGGCAGAGGAGGTCACCCTCCTCGCAGGGAGTCCTCAGTTGGAGCCTCCGAGCCGGGCTTCAGCTCACAGCCTCCCGCCCTCTGGACCTCCAGCGCCTCCTGCAGACCTGACCCTCGCCGTCCGCCAGAGGAGACACGAACTGAGCATCATGGACTACGATGAGACGCTGCCGGAGTACTGACGGAGGAGTGGACGGGGGAGGAGGGAGGCGTAGAGAGATGTTGAGATCAGGCAGCAGGTGTTAACAGGCTACCGTTAGCCACGCTAACAGTCCACAATCAGCATCGGGACCTTCAGTCGCCATCAAACAGAACAAATACACAGCAGCACACAACCAGACACTGCTACTGATGAGCTAACTGCTAACTGCTAACTTTCATTTTACAGATTCAATCTTTCATTTAGAACAAAGCGAGATTTATGGATGACAACAATAACAATAACAACTGTGGTGAGTTACGCTAAAATTAGCTTATAAGCTAACCCAGTAAATTTATCTGTTTTATTTAATTCACCACGTTCTCAAATGTGTTGCTAAAGAGCTAATGTAAGTTAGCAAGTTATTATACGCTGGCTCAACAAAACACAAGCTAATATTATTAGCTTCATATTACAGCCGCCAGAAAGAGCTACGGACTCCGTCGCTCCTCCAGGAGTTTCATAAGCTGCTTTATTCCCCACATTCAGAAATGTGTTGCTAATGTTAGCTAACAGGCTAATGATAGTAGCTTAATATTACTGGAGCCAGAAAACTGAAAGGAGTCCGATAGATAGTCTCTGATAGAGACGTGTAACAATATTAAACAATAAGTTCTTATTACATTATTAAAAACAAATAAAGACGTCAGAGCAGCTCAACAATCTAGAATTGAATGAACTCATTAAATTTACTCGAGTATTTAATGTCACAGCACCAAGATAGAAACACTTTACAGCTGTCACAGGAGCATAGCTTACGTTGGCTTGTTAGCTAACTAGCAAGCAAAATTTGGGGGAATAATAATTCAGATTTTTCCTCATAAAACAGAGTTTTCATGTGAATTAACGTCTTTTTATTTTCTCGTTAGCTGCTGTGCTGAAAGGAAATGAGTTCTCACGGCGACTGAAGGTCCTGACTTTAAAGATTTATAGATATTTGGGTTTTTGTCTGCAGGGACAGAAACTGCTTATTAAAGCCAAAAATAAGGGAAGAAAAATGGAGGAAATTCAGTTTTTTAGTGTTAATGAATTTTACAAAGAAGCTAACAGCAGCAGCTATTAATGCTACGTTAGCTGTGACTTAAAACTGCCTTACTGTTGCCCAGTTACGGGTTTTTTTCTGCAGTTAGCCATGTCGCATATTTTTCAAACACACCTTCATCAAAACACTAAATGAGATCTGACTTCTGCAATAAACCTTCCTCAGGAAATGAACTGACAACGAGTAACACAAGATCTGACATCACCTTATGAAGTGGCTAACACGTTAGCAGACCGCTGCTTACTTCCACATCCAGCAGAGCAACACGATCATCACACTAATTGGTCGTGGGGTTCCTCAGGGTTCTGTTCTTGGTCCTTTATAGTTTCACTTTACATGCTAACATGCCAATTGATTTGTCAATCAAGCATTCAGATCCCACTGATCTCCCTCCTTGTACACTTTATGAACTGTTGAACTGTTGATTGGTGACGATGCTAAGATCGGTGTGATGATATAAAAGCCTTAATGAGGGCGATGATACGCTGGTGTAACAGGTTTCTCTCCTGTAATCTTCTGACATGGAGACAGACAGACGTTTGTATTTTTACTCAGATCAGGACGACCGTCAGCCTTAGCCGTGTTAGCATTGAATCATTAGCGTGTGTGTAAGCTGACATAAGTGATCCTTGAAAGATATCTCCTCAGGTTCACAGCTCAGGATCCCAGAATCAGGGAGAAGATGAGTTCAATTTCTGTCTCTGTTTGACGAGAGGAGTCCAGGACGTGTTGAGGTTGTAGTTTATTTACAGTCAGTAGTTCCTCACTGTGAACCAGCACTGAGTATAAAGTTTAATGTTAGAAATGTTCTGCAGCTGTTACACTGACTGATGCTAACCTGCATATGTTGGACTGTTAGCATCATTAGCATTAATCATCGGCTGATTGGGACGATACAGGAGGTTTTGGGGTTATTGAAGACTCTGAACAGCTTTATACTCATCAGTTCTGGTTCCTGTTGCTGGGACGTCGACTACTAGCTTCCCAGAAGAGTTCAACATTTTAAGAAATACTGTTAAACTGCTGCTTTCAGTCTGTATGCTAAGCTAGGCTAACCACGTTCTGACTCCAGCTCTGTACTCAGAGATTCATCAGAAAGAAAGAGACTATTTCCAAATGTGTCAAACTTTACCTTTAAGCCAAAATGTGAGGAGGATGGGTTTCAGTTGAGGATCGCAGTGACGACAGACTGACCAAAGACTTCCTGGTGTCCTCCGTGGGACTGAATCCAGCTGAGGGAACCAGTCTCTGATGAGCTCATCAGGGTGATTTGTTGTTTTCTTTCTCACTTGTTGGGCAACTTCTCCTCAGCGGCGTTGCTCTGAGATCTGCTGTCAGGAAATAATAACCTGTGTGAGTATCACAAAGCTGAAGAGACGAATGTTAAACTGTGAACACTAGAAATAAAAACTAAAACCTCTGGAGGTCTGTCTGACGTCTGTGTCCTCAGCAGAGGATGTGTGTCTGTAGCTGACTTCAAATCATTGTGTCCAGTTTTATTCTGTATTTTATGGAGCCAAAGTCAAAAGAGAACGTCATTACAGCAGTGTAAAGTCTGCTGTAGTACTCGAGTATCGTCAGCTTCATGTAGTCGAGGGTTTATATACAACAACCTGCCACCAGATGTTGCACTAGAGCAGCAGCGTCTCCGACCACAACAAAGGTCTCTGCAGCCCACCACACTCTGTCTGAACAGAAACTAAAACTCATTAAAACGTCTCTGTCTTTCTAACAATCAGCAACAGAAATAAATAAATTCACAGACGCAGTAATAAATGAATGAGACCGTAGTTTCTTATACCTGGAAGGCTGAGCTGTATTCAGTTGGTTGTGATCTGCAATTTCACCTCTAGATGCCTCTAAATCCTACAGACTGGACCTCATGTCATATATAGATATATATATATATAGATATATAGCTACAGTACAGACTATCCTTTGGTATTTTCATACAACAGAACAGTTTTTATTGATGGTAAAAACTTATTTATACAGTTTAAAATCTTCATTTTCAATATAAAATATGGATTAAAACCCAACAGCACTAATATTATTTTACTGTAATGAATCACTTCTACTGTATTTATTACGCCAGAGTTCTGAAGAACCACAGCAAACTGACGGGAACAGTTTAATATATAAAGATTATTGTCAGATTCTGGATCTCTGAGGACCCCCAGGGATGTTTGTTGTTTGTTGTTGTTTGTTTGTGTTCAGTATCGTGTTGTGTTGATAAAACTCTTGCAGTAAATGTAAATGTTTCCAGAACCTCAATAAAAAGACCTGAAGAACACATTGAATCATGTAACCTGTGATCCACCTGTACACAGTCCACCTGTACACACAGTCCACCTGCTGCAACAAACAGGAAGCAACAAGGTACAGACAGCAGCCGTCTGCAGGACAGATATTAATATATTTATACACACATATATATATTATATATGAATATATATATATTAAAATATATTATATACATGATATATATTCATATATCATATATATAATATATATATATATTCATATATAATATATATGAATATATATATATAATATATGAATATATATATATATATTATATATATATATATATTCATATATATATATATATATATATTATATTTATAATATATATATATTATATATGAATATATATATATTCATATATATATTATATATATATTATATTTATAATATATATATATATTATATATATGAATATATATATATATTCATATATAATATATATATATTATATTTATAATATAATATATATATATTATAAATATAATATATATATATTATATTTATAATATATATATAATATATATATGAATATATACATATATTCATATATATATTATATATATATATTCATATATAATATATATATATATTATATATGAATATATATATATTATATTATAAATATAATATATATATATTATAAATATAATATATATATATTATATTTATAATATATATATAATATATATATGATATATATATATATATATTCATATATATATTATATATATATTATATAAACTTTATTATTAAAAAGGAATCTAAACTAAATCAAATTAATAAAATAAAACAGAATTAATGTTCCTGTTTGTGAATCTTGTTGATTAATAAACAACAGATTTCTGATTTGTAAATAAACCTCCGAGCTGCGTTGCTAGGAGACGCCCGCAGTCGCGCTGCGCACGCGTGCTGATGACGTTCTTCCCTAACAACAAGCAAGCAAACGCTCCTTAGCAACCGATACACAGACAGACAGAAAGAGAGACAGACAGACGGACAGAGAGACAGACAGGCAGACAGAGAGACAGACAGACAGAAAGAGAGACAGGTAGGACGGTTTTATTTCTCTTTCTATCAACGTTTGTTTGACTGTTTGTTTGTGTTAACGTTAAATTAGTAACGTTAGTTAAATATAAGTTTACCTGACGTTAGGTCATGTGACACAGCAGCAACAGAAACAGAGCTCAGTATATATCAATATTAAATAAATAATATTTATAGTATAAAGTTTAATGTTAATGTTCAGTCTGACTGATAGCAACTCCATTAGCCTCATTAGCATCAATAACCAGCTGTATGGATTATATCTCAGCAGCTGATTGGCTGAGGTTAGGGGTTATTGATATGATCAATATAATCAATATATTGCTCATATTGATATGATCAATGTAATCAATATATTGGAGCATTAGATAATGTTGTGTGTTATTATTACTGTATATATAGATATAGATTATAAACTAACTACTGTAGGCAGGGAGTCATCAGTAAAGTGGGAAGAGAACCACATGAGTCCAGAACCACATGAGTCCAGAACCACATGAGTCCAGAACCACATGAGTCCAGAACCACAT
>NW_026136762.1:130000-152500 GCF_905237075.1 Dicentrarchus labrax
ACGGCGCCATGGCGTGTCATATGAGCTGTTATTTCTCCATAAAATATGATCCAGTTTCACCAAAATCAGTGACGTAGTCGGTGGTGTGACTTCCTGCTGTAACCAAACAGCTGGAACCAAAACTTACAGAGTGTAGGAACCAGTGTACAGAGACACTGTTCACCCTGTTACTTACTACTCAGTGTAACATCAATTACAGAACATTATGTGGCCCCTCCCACAACCTGCAACAACAGGAAGAATATAATGATACAGACAATGATAAGTGGAACAAGAGGCAGGGTTGTGAATCATAAAGAAATAAATGACTGAATAAAATAGAATTTGCTGACCGTGCGTTGACAGTCGTGAGCAGTTACAGTTGTTGAGAAGGAAGCCTCTGCAGGGCACTGAAGAATGAAATATATGGACGCTGTTATTTTAAGGTAGAAAAGTTACGTAATGTTTCTTTAAATACAGGGCTGGGTGCTGGAGGGAATCCCTGAGACCCGTCTGCAGGCTCTGAGTCTCCAGCAGGCCGGAGTCCTTCCTGAACATGTTGGTGAGAACAAAATGTCTGCTCAGAGTTTGTACATATTTCTATATAAACACATATGCACCCTGATAGCACTGCGGTGTGTGTGCAGTGATGTTGGAGGCTCCTGATGATGTGCTGCTGCAGAGGACTCAGGGGAAACAGTGCGACCCACTGACAGGAGGTGAGTCCAGTTCACTATAAGCTCCATATTCTGACTTCAGAAGACCAAATACAACATCAGGATGGAGAGATCCTCCACCCTAAAATGTATTTAAGCTGTAAACTGAGTTATGTGACTTTACTGTGATCAAACACATCAGTGCTGCAGTTAATATTCACATTATTAAAATGTCTCCTTCGGCCTCTACTGTTGTAAATCAGCTGAACCTTGTGAGTCCAGTGCTGACACAAAGCTTTCACACTTCCTGTCTGTAGACGTGTACCATGAGACCTTCATCTGGCCGGAGGACGACGCTGTCGCTCAGCGTCTGGTGAAGGACCAGAGCCTGTCAGAGACGCAGCGATTGGCTGAGCTGCAGCATTACCGCTGTGAGGTCACAGGTCTGAAGTCAGCCTATCAACACGTCCTGAAGGTTGTTAACGGCGACCAACCGCACGCTGACGTCTACCAGCAAGGTACTGACTCACACCACAGACTCATTGGCCATATATGGAAATATACATTATACTGACAATACTGCTGTCAGCCTTTATTTATTTAATCATATTTAAATTCAAAACTGTACAATGAACCCAAACAGTGAACTCAGTAACTGTGAGGTCTTGTTTCATAAAACCAGAGATTTGGATGAATTTTGATTTTATTTCCTGTTTAGGGAACTTTTTATATGATTCTCTGTGTTGTTTTTTATCTTACAGACCTAATATTCTTCTTTTCTGACAGATTCAGTGTTTTATTCTCCCTGATGCTCGGCCATTGTTCTATTAGACAATTTACTTTGCTTTTCTTCACAGAAGTGAACCAGATGCTACTGTGTATATATATATTTTTTTTAAACTTATTTTTTATTTAAATTTTCTTTCAACAATTACAGTGTCAGGTTTTACACACTCCACAAAGCAATTATTCACATATCAGTGTCCTTATTGTCCAGTGGTGATGATGGTCTTGCTGTGATCCATAATCTGTCAATTTTTCCCATTTGTCCTGAAATTGTGACTCTTGTAATCGTAGTTTATGTGTAAATTTTCCATTACAAATATTTCTTCCACAGTGCTCACCCACTGCTCCACGGTCAGGGGTTCTGCTTTATATCTTAACCTTGTTATTGCTTTTTTACTTGCTGATAGCAGAACTTTAACAAGATACTCATCCCCTTTTTGTATTATATCTTGTGTCAAATTTCCCAAATAAACTATCTTACAAGACTTGGGTATCTCGTATCCTATTATTTTTCTTAAACCCCGCCATATTTTATCCCAACATCCTGTTATCTTTTGACAAGATATACATATATATATATATATGCATATGGGCTACATCCATGTGTCCACATAGTCTCCAGCATGGTTGCTGGTTACATACAGTTTCCTTCCTAATGTTTGGAGTTATAAAAAATATGACCATAGTTATGACCATATTTTTTATCAATTGAAGTCTCTCCAAATCCTGGAGCTAGTGGCCGTGCACTGCGTTTTACAAATATTAAACCATTCCTCCTCAGTTATGTGCTCCTTCAACTCTTTTTCCCATTTTTCTGTTATATAAAGGGAGGAAGTCTTCTTGCATGCCAACAAACCTCTGTATAGGGTTTGGACTACTTTACATTTTTTTCCTTCATAGGCTTTCAAAAACACATCAATTACTTCATTGTCAGTGTCAGTTTTTATCTCCTTCTCATAATAATCCCTTATTTGTCGGTATCGATATTGTTCATGTTCATCTAGTCCAGATTTATCCCCTAACTTTTCAAAACTCTGCAGCTTCCCCTGCTCGACCATGGTACGTATCGCTGTAATGCCTTTTTTCATCCATTGCTTAAACCCTTTATCAATCATACGAGGTACAAACTTCGATTCAGATGCAAACCAACTCAAGATCTTCGTCTCTTTCTCCAATTTATGTCTTTCAACAACCTTGTTCCATATTTCCACTGTAGTTTTGGTTATTGAATCCAATTGGTTACCTAACTTGCGCAATAGTCCTTTGTGTGCTATTAAGTTTCGTATTTCAATCTCTTTTTGCCCTAATTCTATACTTTTCCATCTTGCAACATACTCATCCTTGCACCAATATATCAGAGGTCTTATTTGTGCAGCATAAAAATATTCCCTAAGGGTTGGTAAGTCCTTAGGGAATATTGGGAGCTGCAGAGTTTTATATCCGATCCTGGGTTTCTTTCCTCCCCATATAAACCTCGATATCCACCTATCCCATTCAATGAATTGTTTTTGTGGGATCATCACTGGCAGTGATTGGAACAGATATAAAAGCCTTGGTAAAATATTTATCCTAATTATCTCTATCCTTGAGCTGAAATCAAAACTAATTATTGACCATCCCTCCAAGTCCCTCCTAATTTCTCGATTTATTTTTGTGTAACTGTGTATATTTTTTAAGTTTTCTAGCACACCTTAAAATCAAGATGGCCTTGTGACCCCCTCATGAAGCTTTACTGACCCCTAGTGGTTGGGAACCAGTGGCCTATGCTACCACTTATACTTAGAATACTGTAGTTTATATTTTAGCATCATATCTATTCAGATAGTTGCCTTCAATTATCTGATCGGTCTGAAATGGAAACTGATGATGAACTACAGCTCGTAGTGTTCACAGGCACTGAGTCATAACTATACTGTTAGCATATTCTATTTTATTTATTTTTGTACAGTGAGAAGACACGTTGTCCATCTTTATATACAGTCTATGCTACCACCTATGATCAGAATACTGTAGTTTGATCTTCTGGCGTCCCTCAGGGCTCAGATTCAGATCTTCAAGTTTTTTCTTGTTTGTGGTCAGATTTTCTCCTCCAATATGCAGACGACTCATTTACATTTACACCTTCAGTAATAATAAAAAGTTGTGAGGATTTATTCTGTTGAAATGTCTCTAATTTAGTCAATCCAAGGCTTAGAGTTTTCTTTTGTCTCAGTGCTGGCTTTCGTCCGGACTCGCTGTCGCTACAAAACCCCCAGAATCCTCCTGTTGGGTCCACCGGGGGCGGGGAAGAGTCATCAGGCCAGACTGCTGTCAGAGAAATACAAGATAGTGGACGGTAAATGCAAACCCTGATTCTAAAGGTTAAACCGTTATTTCCTCATATCTTGAGTTAATAGATAATGTCTGTCTGTCTGTCTGTGTCTGTCTGTCTGTCTCTCAGTGTGTTGTGGTCAGCTGTTGAGGTCTGTAGCAGGTGATGGTTCAGCTCTGGGAAAAGAGGTCCAACCCTACCTGGATGATGGGAGGCCAGGTAACCACTGTTACTGATATTGCAGCTTATTACTGATTATTTATTATTGATCATGAACCTGTGGATACAGTTCCAGACTCCCTGGTGCTGCAGGTTCTGGAGGAACGTCTGAGCCGACTGGACTGCAGCTGCAGAGGCTGGATCCTCCATGGCTTCCCCTGCGATGTGCAACAAGCCAGGAGCCTGCAGGGGTCCCAGCACAAGCCCAACAAGTACTGCACACTACTACTGCTACTACTGCTACTGCTATTATTATTACTATTACTACTATTATTATTACTACTACTGCTATTAATACTACGTCTACTACTATTATTATTATTACTACTGCTACTGATACTAAATCTTACTGTCAGTTGTAGCACGCAGGGAGCCAGTGAGGTGGAAATGTGTGTGAGTGCAGATGAATATTTGATGCTGCAGTATAAATATGGACTCTAATGGTTCTGTTGCTCACATTAACAGCTTTAAACATAAATAGTCTTTAAATATTCAGGATGCTCTCAGTTAAACAGGCTATTAATGATGCTGTTCACTGACAAGGTGACGACCTCTGTGTGACCTCTGCTCTCTCCTCTCAGGGTCTTCCTCCTGGAGTTGACTGATGATGTTTGTCTGGAGAGAATCACTCTGAGAGCTACAGATCCAGTCACTGGGGAGAGGTCGGTAACAAACCCTCCGTTAGTTAGTATCATGGATCACGTTAGCTGGGGAAGCTAACGTTAGCCACTTACATAAATGTCAAACCATCTGGATGAAGCTAACTGACAGTATTAACGAGTAATTCCTCTGTTTTAGCAAGCAAGCTAACGCTATCCAGCTAACAGCACAATCAGACAATATGTTCCACTAGCTTAGCATTAATGTTAGCTTTGACTTTGGACTCTGTGTTGTGGACTCTGTGTTGGACTCTGTGTTGGACTCTGTGTTGTGGACTCTGTGTTGTGGACTCTGTGTTGGACTCTGTGTTGGACTCTGTGTTGTGGACTCTGTGTTGGACTCTGTGTTGGACTCTGTGTTGTGTACTCTGTGTTGGACTCTGTGTTGGACTCTGTGTTGTGGACTCTGTGTTGTGGACTCTGTGTTGGACTCTGTGTTGTGTACTCTGTGTTGTGGACTCTGTGTTGGACTCTGTGTTGGACTCTGTGTTGTGGACTCTGTGTTGTGGACTCTGTGTTGTGGACTCTGTGTTGGACTCTGTGTTGTGGACTCTGTGGTGGACTCTGTGTTGTGGACTCTGTGTTGGACTCTGTGTTGTGGACTCTGTGTTGTGGACTCTGTGTTGGACTCTGTGTTGGACTCTGTGTTGTGGACTCTGTGTTGTGGACTCTGTGTTGTGGACTCTGTGTTGGACTCTGTGTTGTGGACTCTGTGGTGGACTCTGTGTTGTGGACTCTGTGGTGGACTCTGTGTTGGACTCTGTGTTGGACTCTGTGTTGTGGACTCTGTGTTGTGGACTCTGTGTTGGACTCTGTGTTGTGGACTCTGTGTTGTGGACTCTGTGTTGGACTCTGTGTTGTGGACTCTGTGTTGTGGACTCTGTGTTGGACTCTGTGTTGTGGACTCTGTGTTGGACTCTGTGTTGTGGACTCTGTGTTGGACTCTGTGTTGGACTCTGTGTTGTGGACTCTGTGTTGTGGACTCTGTGTTGGACTCTGTGTTGTGGACTCTGTGTTGGACTCTGTGTTGCCCACTGTTGGCACTCGGGAGCATAAAGGTCACAACCTTTGACCCTCATCCTACATAGAGACACATGAGATCAGTCCACAGACAGCAGAGGAACAAAGCTACACTACAACCTGGGGCCCGTTGCACAAAAGTTGGATAAGGGATTAAGCCGGGATATCTTGGTTATCCTGGCTCAATTTATCCGCAATCCGGTTGCACAAAAGCGGGATAGGGGGCAGTAGGACATGTTATGGTATAAGTTACCATGGAGATTTATTCTGTGGAGCTAGCCTGCTCCAGACCAGAGGGGTATTGCATAAAACCAGGATAAGGGATTAAGCCGGGATATGTTGGTTATCCTGGATGAATTTAGCCTCAAGTCGGTTGCATGAAAGCAGGTTAAACTTATCCCGGCCAAGTTACTATGGTGATTTATTCTCTGCAGTTAGCCTGCTCCAGACCAGGCTAACAGCCAGGCTGACAGCCAGGCTAACAGCCAGGCTGACAGCCAGGCTAACAGCCAGGCTGACAGCCAGGCTAACAGCCAGGCTGACAGCCAGGCTAACAGCCAGGCTGACAGCCAGGCTAACAGCCAGGCTGACAGCCAGGCTAACAGCCAGGCTGACAGCCAGGCTGACAGCCAGGCTGACAGCCAGGCTGCAGCCAGGCTAACAGCCAGGCTGACAGCCAGGCTAACAGCCAGGCTGACAGCCAGGCTAACAGCCAGGCTGACAGCCAGGCTAACAGCCAGGCTGACAGCCAGGCTAACAGCCAGGCTGACAGCCAGGCTAACAGCCAGGCTAACAGCCAGGCTAACAGCCAGGCTAACAGCCAGGCTAACAGCCAGGCTAACAGCCAGGCTAACAGCCAGGCTAACAGCCAGGCTAAGATTAATCCTAGTGATTCACCTGTATTTCCACCGTCAATCCTGTGAGGAATTAATGTGTTTTACTGCATGTCCATGGTCTTTCTAAGTATGTTGCATCATTTTAATTATTCTGCATTAAAATATTACATATATATTGTCATTTCTTATTTCATTTAAATCTGTTGGCTGTTTGTAATTGCAACAGTCTTTTTATATTGATTCAAGTGGTAGTATTATTACTCAGGACAAGTGTTATATTGCTATGCTAATGAAGACTGCTTGTCAAACTGCATAAATATGTGTTATTGCAGTAATTGAGATTACAAAACACAGCTGATGAAGTTGCAAAGGTGTTTTCAATGAAATCTGTGACAAGGGCAATATAGTATATATATTATGGCATACCGTTTAAGAGATTAATCTTTGAATATATAAAATTAATCTTTGAATATATGGAATGAAACTTGACTGGTCATCAAGGCACTGCTGCCATCTTGTAGAAGTGAGAATGAGTCAGTCAGGAACGTTGTGGCAGCAATACTGAGCAATGAGGACATTATTAACTCATTGGTAAGTGCTTGTACGGGCCAAAATCCTTCTCGATAGTACCCGTGCCCAATACCGTTCTCCTGACGAAGAAGTTCTTTTTAATGGTGGCAGGCCGACTACAACAGGCCTCAGGCTAAATCCTGAAAGTTTTCCAGTTTAAGAAAGTATTGTAATATTTCAACTGATGCCATTTTGTAAAACCAGCTAATTCAGAAGGCTATCACTTTGATGAAAAGGATACAACTAGGTTTTCAATTTCATTCAGTATTATCACATTTTTATCAGTATATCCAAGATTCATTCCATATGTCCAAAGATTCATTTCCTAAACGGCATGCCATAATATATATATATATATATATATATATATATATATTATTCACAGCTGTTCCCTCTTCATAATGGCTTGCCCTTTCTTGGAGGATGTACTGGATGAGGAAGCCCTAATCCTCAGATGTGCATTTAGTCATGAAAGAGTCTTCTGGGACAGGTCAGACCCATTGGCCGTTGGAGAGGACTATCTCATTGAGAGATACAGATTCTCAGGTGATGGACTAAGATATTTATGTAGGCTAATCTATTCACCTCATTTGTTCACTGTTATCTACTTTATAGTCACTTTCCAGCCTGCAAAATGTTCTTGTATTTAACTTTAACTTTTCTAATGTAACTTGCTTCCAGGTCCTTTTATGGCCAGACAAGTTTGTTCTTTATGAAGGATAGAAAGATAAAATAGATAAAAATAGATTAAATGACACACATTGTGGATAATTGTTTGCACTTAATCATACTCTACATTTAAGTAACATGAACCTCTACTTTCCACATTTAAAGCAAAGTGTACAACAGTTGATTAGTGGACTTACAGTAACTCCTTTAGTCCTTTAATTGGAGCCTAATGATGACAGTTCCAGTGGAGCACTGTTTATTCATTGTACAGTTTTGGACTACTTAAGCATTAAGCCGGTCCGCTATTGTCTGCCAGGCTTTCTCTCTTTCTTTAATTATGGCATTGGTATTGCCTTTGTTTCTTCTATCTTCCACCTCTTCATAGAACTCCATCAGGAGCTGTTGTTCAGCGACTCTTATCCATGTTCCCATCGGTGATTCTGTGAGCGATCGCGAGGTCTATTTCAGTATGCCGTGAACCCGCACTTATCCCGACTATCTACACCTGGCTTAACATAGCCGCACCTTTTCATCCTGGCTCGGCAAACGTGCAACCGATTAAACCAGGATGCACCGAGCAGGCTAAGTCAAACTGCGCTTGTTCAATTATCCTGGATTTCTTTATTCTACTTTTGTGCAACGGGCCCCTGTTCACTCACTGCTCACACACACTGACTCACACACACACACACTGACTCACACACACTGACTCACACACACTCACACACACACACACACACACACACACACACTGACTCACACACACTGACACACACTGACTCACACACACTCACTCACACTGACTCACACACACTGACTCACACACACTGACTCACACACACACACTGACTCACACACACTGACACACACACTGACTCACACACACTGACTCACACACACTGACTCACACACACACACACTGACTCACACACACTGACACACACTGACTCACACTGACTCACACACACTGACTCACACACACTGACACACACTGACTCACACACACTGACTCACACTGACTCACACACACTGACTCACACTGACTCACACACACACACACACTGACACACACTGACTCACACACACACTGACTCACACACACACACACACACACTGACTCACACACACTGACTCACACACACACACTGACTCACACACACTGACACACACTGACTCACACACACTGACACACACTGACTCACACACACTGACTCACACACACACTGACTCACACACACTGACTCACACACACTGACTCACACACTGACTCACACACACACACACACACACACACTGACTCACACACACTGACTCACACACACTGACTCACACACACACACACACTGACTCACACAAGTAATTGTAATGGATTAGAAAGAACAGTTTCAATACAAACATCATGCAGCACAGAACACATGACTCACCTGAACAGGTAACAGCATCTGTATTTCCTGCAGGTTCCACGCCGTGACTCGACCGGCTCCGAGCGCCGAGGTCCAAAACAGACTGAGGACCAGACCCGAGGACAACACACACACTGTAACACACACACTGAGTCGGTACAGGATGCACACTGCAGCCCTGCAGGTACTCACACACACACACACACACACACACACACACACACACACACACACACACACACACACACACACACACACACATCCGCTGCTGAAAGTAGTCCCAGACAAATACAGATTCTCCTCCTGAGTAACATCCTCTACACTCTGTGTGTGTGTGTGTGTGTGTGTGTGTGTGTGTGTGTGTGTGTGTGTGTGTGTGTGTGTGTGTGTGCAGTCTGTGTATCCAGGTGCAGTTCATATTGATGCTGATCAGGATCCTCACTCTGTGTTTGAGGCTCTGGAGAGCAGACTGACAGCTGAGTAATAGAAGGACCCACCTGGACCCACTTGGACCCACCTGGACCCACCTGGACCCACCTGGACCCACCTGGACCCAGGTTGGAGAGACAGGAAGTGGACTAACTGCTAAACTCATTGTATTAAATGTTCTTAGTTTGTTTTAAAAGTAATTCAATGTTTCTGTTTTTTCTTCATCAATTTTATTTGTTCTTAATCAATAACATTGATGATCAGGAGGAGACGGCTCATACAGTGACAGAAGTGTATTAACCTGTATTATATGTGACTGCTGCTGTTAGCTAACGCTAGCTAACGCTACTTGTTGATCACAGTTTATGAAGGTGTCTGAACACACCTGTTATTAGTGCTGAGCATCATTAACCTGACATCCCATAATCCCCAGCTCCACCCACCTGTGTGGCTGAGCGTCCCCTGGGCAACACGTCTCCACCTGAGAGTGTGTGTTTGTTTTCATCACCTGGTCGGTTCACAGTTCAGACCTCTGTGTGTGTGTGTGTGTGTGTGTGTGTGTGTGTGTGTGTGTGTGTGTGTGTGTGTGTTACAGTGTATGTGTGTGTGTGTGTGTGTGTGTGTGTGTGTGTGTGTTACAGTGTATGTGTGTGTGTGTGTGTTACAGTGTGTGTGTGTGTGTGTGTGTTACCGTGTATGTGTGTGTGTGTGTGTGCGTGTGTGTGTTAGTGTGTTGTGTGTGTGTGTGTGTGTGTGTGTGTGTAACAGTGTGTGTGTGTGTGTGTGTGTGTGTGTGTTACAGTGTGTGTGTGTGTGTGTGTGTGTGTGTGTGTGTGTGTGTGTGTGTGTGTTACAGTGTGTGTGTGTGTTACAGTGTGTGTGTGTGTGTGTGTGTGTGTGTGTGTGTGTGTGTGTGTGTGTATGTGTGTTGTGTGTGTGTGTGTGTGTGTGTGTGTGTGTGTGTTACAGTGTATGTGTGTGTGTGTGTGTGTGTGTGTGTGTGTGTGTGTGTGTTGTGTGTGTGTGTGTGTGTGTGTGTGTGTGTGTGTGTGTGTGTGTGTGTGTGTGTGTGTAACAGTGTGTGTGTGTGTGTGTGTTACAGTGTATGTGTGTGTGTGTGTGTGTGTGTGTGTGTGTGTGTGTGTGTGTGTGTGTGTGTGTGTTACAGTGTGTGTGTGTGTGTGTGTGTGTGTGTGAATGTCGCCTCAGGCAGATTTTCTTTACAACTGTTTTTTTTTCAGAGTTCAGATTTTTTAGATGTCAGTTCATCACATTTATTATTATTTTTGTATTATTTTATTTTTCACTCCTGTGCACTACCGAGGTGCCCTTGTGCAAGTTACTAACCCCAACTGCTCACTGCTCCATCACTCCACCTTTACATGTCTATAAGAATTTACCCAGTATATACGTATATTCTTCTTCTTTGACTTTAGACTCTGTTGAGGACTAGGGTTGAGGACTGGGGTTGAGGGGTTAGGGTTGAGGACTAGGGTTGAGGACTGGGGTTGAGGGGTTAGGGTTGAGGACTAGGGTTGAGGACTGGGGTTGAGGGGTTAGGGTTGAGGACTAGGGTTGAGGACTAGGGTTGAGGACTAGGGTTGAGGGGTTAGGGTTGAGGACTAGGGTTGAGGACTAGGGTTGAGGACTAGGGTTGAGGGGTTAGGGTTGAGGACTAGGGTTGAGGACTAGGGTTGAGGGGTTAGGGTTGAGGACTAGGGTTGAGGACTAGGGTTGAGGACTAGGGTTGAGGGGTTAGGGTTGAGGACTAGGGTTGAGGACTAGGTTAGGTTGAGGGGTTAGGGTTGAGGACTAGGGTTGAGGACTAGGTTTGAGGACTAGGGTTGAGGACTAGGGTTGAGGGGTTAGGGTTTGTGTCATATGGAGTACTCTGTCAGTGATATTTGTACTTTTACTTCAGTAATCTGAATACTTCGTCTATCATTGAGCGTTAGTACTGAAAACTACCAAAATAAAAGCTGTAATAAGGATTATCCTTTAACTCCGAGTCTGAAGCCGAGGATGCGTCAGGAGACAGACAGACAGGCAGTGAGACAGACAGCAGTATGTTGAGTATTTGTATGAATATTATTATTAATGAGAGTAGTGTGAGTGACAGCAGCAGCAGCTCCTCTGATCTAAAAGCAGTTCTTATCTCAGTTTACTTCAAACCTTCATGTTAAAATATCTCCGTTTACTTCAGAACTTCCTCCTGCGGCCGCTGTGATTGAAAGCTCGTTTTTCAGCTCTCAGCTCAATCACACCGACTCTGTGCCGACGTTTCAAAGTGCTGATTTTGGTAAATGACTATAATTAATCCTCCTGAGCGCCGGTTCGAGTCCCAGCGGTGCCGGACTCGCCGTGTGATTGACAGCTCTATTTTTAAGCCTTCCTGTCGACAACAGGAAGCGGAGCGGGAAGGAAATGGGACGTGACGGCTGCTGATGTGATGATGGACGGTTTGTCCCCGTCTCCTGCGGAGACTGAAACCCTCTGTTTGTCCTGCCAGGAGCCTCTGAGCAAGGCACCGAACCACAACAGGAGCCTGAGAGGGACTTCTAGAAACAGACTTACTCTCTAAAAAGTACTTCAGGAATTCCTTTTAGTACTTAGATAAACATCTAATTAATTAATTTAGATAAAGTGTTTAAGTTACAAACATTTCGATGAGTTGTGTTGACATAAATAAACTAGTTGAAACTATTTAATTTACACAGTAATAAGTTATTTTAATTTAAATAATTGTTGAAATGGATCATTTTGAACATTTTAAATGACACAGACTCAATTTAAGTTAAACAGATTCCTGATGAAGCAGCTTTTATTTCTCATTTTAAGTGACACTAACTTCAGTTATAGAAACATTATTACTTACATAAGTAATATTTACTGGGTATTTTCTTTTCACAGTACAAACACAAATTACTAAAAACTACTTCATCAACATTGTCAGAAATATACAAAAATACTAACTTTATTTTGTTTTACTTAAAGTTCATGTTTCCTAATCAACCAAAAAAAATAGTTTTTATGTTACCAATTATTAATTAAGTGGTAATTAAAAATACCTTTATTGTAGAGAGTTATTCCCTGAACTCAGTAAAGTGTAGTTAGTTGAACATCATTTCATTTGTTGTCATGACTCAAAACAATTGATGGAAACTGTTTTTTTAATTTTGGTGGTGAACCAAACCATTTGTTTTTAGAGTTTGGATCAGTTCTGGTTTCAGACTGATCGCCATGTTTCTACAGTATTTTACAGTAAATCCATTTTAAACCACATTAATTAACACGAGCTGCTGTTAAAGGTTTTCAGACTTTACTTTCACTGTACATTGAATTAAAGTAAATTGTGTTCAAACAACAATAATCTATAAATTGTACAAATAAATGTCATTATTTTGTGTTTGGTTCAGTTTGAAATGTTACTGTGAATTAAACACAGATTCACCGTTAGTTGCTGATTTTTTACAGTGTATATTTGAGTAGTTTATACACACACACACACACACACACACACACACACACACTGAATGTGGGAGGAAGAAAGATCTGTTTTATTTCTGTTTTCATGTTTCTGTTTATTTGTTATATTTTAGTCCTTTTTTCTTTTTTTCTGAGGAAATTATTCCTCCTGTTTCCTCCGATGTGTTTCACTGAAAACACAAAGAAAGAAGAAAAGAGAAAAGGTTTTGTTGCTGCGTCTGATTCTTTAGTCGAAGGTGGAATATTTTCAATGTTTTCATTTTGAGGTAATCAGTAAGTATTCAGATTACATTTGGATTACATGACTAATTACAAACATTGGTATAAATAATCTGATCCCATTAAAGAACTGGACATTTATTAATGAATGAAATAAACCAACAGCACATAATGAAGACATAATAATGTTCAATAATCAGATCTTTTTATTTCTGTCAGTAAAAATGTGACGTAAATATTTAAAGCTTAAATCCAAACTGAACAAACAGAATCCGTCCTTTATTCTCACTGACCCTAAATTATACTTATACTGACTAATCTATGAGCTTTATTTAACATATTAATAATAATAATATACTTTATTATAGAGTTTACAAAGTGCTTTAACAAACTAAGCAGATAGCTGTGATACCCAAAATATGACTAAATATAAAAAGAATGAATTTAAAAACAGGAATAATAATAATAAGAACAGAAGTCATAAAATAAAATAAAATATTGTTTCCCTTTTTATTGATTTGTTTAATAAAACAATGATAAATAAACTGATTACATTTCTACAATAAAATAATATTTACTGTGAATGAGATAAGAAATGAAGCTACTGCGCATGTACACTAAATCAGCTGTGAAGAAGGCGTGGCCTCAGTGACGTAGCAGGAAGCGTTCTCCACGCGGTGCTTCACGGTGAGTCCGTGCACTTTTTATTTTTAGGATATTTTCTGATTTTATTCTGATTTTATTCAAAGTTTACAGTCTGTTAGCATGAGCTGCTGCGCTAACTGAGCCACACACACACACACACACACACACACACACACATATACACACGTGTGTGTGTGTATGTGTGTGTGTGTGTGTGTGTGTGTGTGTGTGTGTGTGTGTGTGTTGTTGTTGGGGGCACTACTTTTTACTCGTTTGTGCTTCGTCACTGAGTTTAAAGTCAGAGCTAACGTTGCTAACATGCTGGCCGTTATCCTGCTGTAGGACACACCGGACTCCGTTCAGAAATGTGTCAATTTAACGTTTCCTTACCTGTGAGAGAGACAAACACAGGTAGAACAACGGGATGAAAGCCTGAACACAGCTGCTGGGGTCACTCTTTAACTCGGCTCTACTGAAATGAATCAAACTGATTAGCTCTTTCTGTTATTGATATGTAATTGCTATCTGATTCTGATTCTGTTATTGTGTATTAGAGAGTAAATCACTGATATAGAGAATAGAGTCCGTTCACACAGGCTCATTCTAACTGTGAGTCACCTGATGTAACACCTGCAGCACTACTTCCTGTGTAATGCTGACAGGTGAGTCTGAAACCCACTGGCTCTAATAACTCTGTCTGTCTGTCTGTCTGTCTGTGGGTCAGGTGTGTTGATGATGTCATCAGCAGAGGACCAGCTGTGTTTGAACATCAGCAGCAGTTTCTCCTCCTCTTCATCGGCTCGGAGGAAGCCAGTGAGTGCTCAGCAGAGATGGGCCAGAGTGAGTGCGGTTCAGTTACTTCAGTTCAAACCGACTGGAACCGGACTGGAACCCGACTGAAACCCGACTGGAACCCGACTGGAACCGGACTGGAACCCGACTGAAACCCGACTGGAACCCGACTGAAACCCGACTGGAACCCGACTGAAACCGGACTGAAACCGGACTGGAACCCGACTGAAACCCGACTGGAACCCGACTGAAACCGGACTGAAACCGGACTGGAACCCGACTGAAACCCGACTGGAACCCGACTGAAACCGGACTGAAACCGGACTGGAACCGGACTGGAACCGGACTGAAACCGGACTGGAACCGGACTGAAACCCGACTGGAACCCGACTGGAACCCGACTTGAACCCGACTGAAACCGGACTGGAACCCGACTTGAACCCGACTGGAACCGGACTGGAACCCGACTGAAACCCGACTGGAACCGGACTGGAACCCGACTGGAACCGGACTGGAACCCGACTTGAACCCGACTGGAACCCGACTGAAACCGGACTGGAACCCGTGAGAGTTTGGACTTTTGGTGTTGATTGATTTGTTCTGTTGGACCTGCAGAAGAAGCAGAGAGCAGAGGAGAGGAAGCTCGGCTCCATAGAGGAGGAGAGGAAGAGGAGCTTCAAACAGAGGAGAGTGCAGCCCAGTGAGGAGGAGGAGGAGGAGGAGGAGGAGGAGGAGGCTCAGGTAAACACTGCTTTCACCTGTCGCACCAATCGATGTATTGATATCATTATTGTAATAATCAATATGTCTCTCCCAGTCGGCAGACAGGAGGACACCACAGAGGAAGAAGGATGGAGGCGCCATCAAGACTTCCTCTCTGTTCAAACACAACCCGGAGATCCCAGAGATCCACAGGTACGCCTCCTCTGATTGGCTGAGCACTTCCTTCATCTACATTCTGATTGGCTCATAACCAGCTGACATCACTGTTCCTCCCCCAGAGCCGCCGTCTCTCAGGTGAAGGAGCAGATCTTCACCACGGACTCCTTCTCAGACCTGGACCTGCACCCTCACCTGGTAACACCTGATCAATACTGTGTGTGTGTGTGTGTGTGTGTGTGTGTGTGTGTGTGTGTGTGTGTGTGTGTGTGTGTGTGTGTGTGTGTGTTACTGTGTGTGTGTGTGTGTGTGTGTGTTACTGTGTGTGTGTGTGTGTGTGTGTGTGTGTTACTGTGTGTGTGTGTGTGTGTGTGTGTGTGTGTGTGTGTGTGTGTGTGTGTGTGTGTGTGTGTGTGTGTGTGTGTGTGTGTGTGTGTGTTACTGTGTGTGTGTGTGTGTGTGTGTTACTGTGTGTGTGTGTGTGTGTGTGTGTGTGTGTGTGTGTGTTACTGTGTGTGTGTGTGTGTGTGTGTGTGTGTGTGTGTGTGTGTTACTGTGTGTGTGTGTGTGTGTGTGTGTGTGTGTGTGTGTGTGTGTTACTGTGTGTGTGTGTGTGTGTGTGTGTTACTGTGTGTGTGTGTGTGTGTGTGTGTGTGTGTTACTGTGTGTGTGTGTGTGTGTGTGTGTGTGTGTGTGTACGATGGTTCTGATCCAGTTGGAGTAATAAAGTTAATCATTGTGTTCCTGTCGGGCCTTCAGCAGGCTGAGTGTTCTGTGTTCTGATTGGCTGGTTTCTGTCCACCAGGTGGCGACACTGAACAAAGTCCTGAATGTTTCCACAGTGACCAGGTGAGTTTACACACTGACTGTAACCATCAGAGTCATTACACACAGACTGCTAGTTAATGTTAGTTAATGTTAGTTAATGCTAGTTAATGCTAGTTAATGCTAGTTCATGTTAGTTAATGTTAGTTAATGCTAGTTAATGTTAGTTCATGTTAGTTAATGCTAGTTAATGCTAGTTAATGCTAGTTAATGCTAGTCCATGCTAGTTCATGTTAGTTAATGCTAGTTCATGTTAGTTAATGCTAGTTAATGCTAGTTAATGCTAGTCCATGCTAGTTCATGTTAGTTAATGCTAGTTAATGTTAGTTAATGCTAGTTAATGCTAGTCCATGCTAGTTCATGTTAGTTAATGCTAGTTCATGTTAGTTAATGCTAGTTAATGCTAGTTAATGCTAGTTCATGTTAGTTCATGTTAGTTCATGTTAGTTAATGCTAGTTAATGCTAGTTAATGCTAGTTAATGTTAGTTCATGTTAGTTCATGTTAGTTAATGCTAGTTAATGCTAGTTAATGTTAGTTCATGTTAGTTAATGCTAGTTAATGCTAGTTAATGCTAGTTAATGCTAGTCCATGCTAGTTCATGCTAGTTAATGCTAGTTAATGTTAGTTCATGTTAGTTCATGTTAGTTAATGCTAGTTAATGCTAGTTAATGCTAGTTAATGTTAGTTAATGCTAGTTAATGCTAGTTAATGTTAGTTAATGCTAGTTCATGTTAGTTAATACTAGTTAATGCTAGTTCATGTTAGTTAATGTTAGTTCATGTTAGTTAATGCTAGTTCATGTTAGTTAATGCTAGTTAATGCTAGTTAATGCTAGTCCATGCTAGTTCATGTTAGTTAATGTTAGTTAATGCTAGGTAATGCTAGTTAATGCTAGTTAATGCTAGTCCATGCTAGTTCATGTTAGTTAATGCTAGTTAATGCTAGTTAATGCTAGTTAATGCTAGTTCATGTTAGTTCATGTTAGTTCATGTTAGTTAATGCTAGTTAATGCTAGTTAATGCTAGTTAATGTTAGTTCATGCTAGTTCATGTTAGTTAATGCTAGTTAATGCTAGTCCATGCTAGTTCATGTTAGTTAATGCTAGTTAATGCTAGTTCATGTTAGTTAATGCTAGTTAATGTTAGTTAATGCTAGTCCATGCTAGTTCATGCTAGTTAATGCTAGTTAATGTTAGTTAATGCTAGTCCATGCTAGTTCATGCTAGTTAATGCTAGTTAATGTTAGTTCATGTTAGTTCATGTTAGTTAATGCTAGTTAATGCTAGTTAATGCTAGTTAATGTTAGTTAATGCTAGTTAATGCTAGTTAATGTTAGTTAATGCTAGTTCATGTTAGTTAATGCTAGTTAATGCTAGTTCATGTTAGTTCATGTTAGTTCATGTTAGTTAATGCTAGTTCATGTTAGTTAATGCTAGTTAATGCTAGTTAATGCTAGTCCATGCTAGTTCATGCTAGTTAATGCTAGTTAATGTTAGTTAATGCTAGTTAATGCTAGTCCATGCTAGTTCATGTTAGTTAATGCTAGTTCATGTTAGTTAATGCTAGTTAATGCTAGTTCATGTTAGTTCATGTTAGTTCATGTTAGTTAATGCTAGTTAATGCTAGTTAATGTTAGTTCATGTTAGTTCATGTTAGTTCATGTTAGTTAATGCTAGTTAATGCTAGTCCATGCTAGTTCATGTTAGTTAATGCTAGTTAATGTTAGTTAATGCTAGTCCATGCTAGTTCATGTTAGTTAATGCTAGTTAATGTTAGTTAATGCTAGTTATTGCTAGTCATGCTAGTTCTTGTTAGTTAATGCTAGTTCATGTTAGTTAATGCTAGTCCATGCTAGTTCATGCTAGTTAATGCTAGTTAATGTTAGTTCATGTTAGTTAATGCTAGTTAATGCTAGTTCATGTTAGTTCATGTTAGTTCATGTTAGTTAATGCTAGTTAATGCTAGTTAATGTTAGTTCATGTTAGTTCATGTTAGTTAATGCTAGTTAATGCTAGTCCATGCTAGTTCATGTTAGTTAATGCTAGTTAATGCTAGTTCATGTTAGTTAATGCTAGTTAATGTTAGTTAATGCTAGTCCATGCTAGTTCATGTTAGTTAATGCTAGTTAATGTTAGTTAATGCTAGTTATTGCTAGTCATGCTAGTTCTTGTTAGTTAATGCTAGTTAATGCTAGTTCATGTTAGTTAATGTTAGTTAATGCTAGGTAATGCTAGTTAATGCTAGTTAATGTTAGTTAATGCTAGTTAATGCTAGTTAATGTTAGTTCATGCTAGTTCATGCTAGTTCATGCTAGTTAATGTTAGTTCATGCTAGTTAATGCTAGTTAATGTTAGTTAATGCTAGTCCATGCTAGTTCATGCTAGTTAATGCTAGTTAATGTTAGTTCATGTTAGTTCATGTTAGTTAATGCTAGGTAATGCTAGTTAATGCTAGTTAATGTTAGTTAATGCTAGTTAATGCTAGTTAATGTTAGTTCATGCTAGTTCATGCTAGTTAATGCTAGTTAATGTTAGTTAATGCTAGTTCATGTTAGTTAATGTTAGTTAATGTTAGTTAATGTTAGTTAATGCTAGTTAATGCTGACTTTAATGTGTGTGTGTTCAGTGTTCAGAAACAGACGATTCCAGTACTTCTGTCGGGACGAGACGCTGTGGTTCGCTCTCAGACGGGATCAGGTAAGAACCAATCCACAGCTGATGGTGATCTCTGTCTCTGATGGTGGACTCTGTCTCTGATGTGGTCTCTGTCTCTGATGGTGGACTGTGTCTCTGATGGTGGACTGTGTCTCTGATGGTGGACTGTGTCTCTGATGGTGGTCTCTGTCTCTGATGGTGGACTCTGTCTCTGATGGTGGTCTCTGTCTCTGATGGTGGACTCTGTCTCTGATGGTGGACTGTGTCTCTGATGGTGGACTCTGTCTCTGATGTGGTCTCTGTCTCTGATGTGGTCTCTGTCTCTGATGGTGGTCTCTGTCTCTGTAGGTAAGACCCTGTCTTACGCCATCCCTGTGGTCCAGAGTCTTCAGGCGGTTCAGCAGAAGGTCAGCAGGTCTGATGGTCCTCTGGCTGTCGTCATCGTCCCCACCAGAGAGGTTCAGTATCAATAAATACCTGTGTTTATATCGTAGAACTGTTCCATTATTGATTAGTTCTGATCAGTTGTTCAGTCCATAAAAAGGTCCAAAGAGATTTATTCAGTGTGTTTTTAGAAAATGATTAAACTTCCAGGAGGAGAAACAGGCCGAACCCATACAGATTATTTATTCTAATTATATTATTCATTTATTCTAATTATATTTTTTATTTTAGCACAACAGACCTAAAGTCCGGGTTAGAGCCCAAAACTGCTGCAGTAGGTCGGTTTCTGGTCGGTCTCGGACAGAATAAGACTTAATGCAGGAAACTGTAATTAATGAGTGAATTTATTATTTATTGTTTTTTTAAATCAAAATAAGTTTAAATGTTTTTATTGGAGATTGTAAAGAGTTTGACCTGTTTACCTACTCTCCTTCTGTCTGTCTGCCTGCCTGTCTGTCTCTCTGTCTGTCTGTCTCTCTGTCTGTCTGTCTGTCTGTCAGCTGGCCCAGCAGACGTTTCAGACCTTCCAGAAGCTCCTGAAGGTAACACAAATTTAATATCAAACTCAGTCCATCATATTTATCTATTATTTTATTATCTCAGGTAACTGAAAACTATATTTATTGACTCCTAATAACTCATCCAACGATTTTATCTTTTATATTATATTATATATTATATTATTATATTATAAAGTACAAAGTAGAGATATTATCTGATACTCACTGAGTTTGTTTGTATATTCAGTGATTATCATCATAAAGTGTGACTGTAGTTTCTAACAGATAAACGTTATAACATGTTGTTGAGTTAAAACAGAAGAGGACCAAGAGTCGAGCCTTGAGGAACTTGACTTTTATTGTGAAACAGCTGCAGGAAGTGACTCAGGTGTTTTCTCTCTCTCTGCAGCCGTTTACCTGGATCGTCCCAGGTGTGCTGATGGGAGGAGAGAAGAGGAAAGCAGAGAAGGCCAGGTATTAATCCCTGCTCCTCCTCCTCCTCCAGTCCTCCTCCTCCTCCTCAGTCCTCTTCCTCCTCCTCCTCCAGTCCTCCTCCTCTTCTTCCTCCAGTCCTCCTCCTCCAGTCCTCCTCCAGTCCTCCTCATCCAGTCCTTCAGTCCTCCTCCTCTTCCTCCAGTCCTCCTCCTCCTCCTCCTCCAGTCCTCCTCCTCATCCAGTCCTGTTCTTCCTCCAGTCCTCCTCCAGTCCTCCTCCTCCTCCTCCAGTCCTCCTCTTCCAGTCCTCCTCTTCCAGTCCTCCTCCTCCTCCTGCTCCTCCAGTCCTCCTCTTCCAGTCCTCCTCCTCCTCCTGCTCCTCCTGCTGACTGCTCCCTCTCTCCTCAGGCTTCGTAAAGGCATTAACATCCTGGTATCGACTCCGGGCCGTCTGGTGGATCACATCAGGAACACTCTGAGTATCGCCTTCAGTGGCGTCCGCTGGCTGATTCTGGACGAGGCCGACCGGTAACGCCAACGTCTTCACGGCTGAGTTCAGTGTTTTCTCTCAGTTTGGTGTAAATGTAGAAATAATGTGTGTGTGTGTGTGTGTGTGTGTGTGTGTGTGTGTGTGTGTGTGTGTGTGTTCAGGACGTTGGACCTGGGCTTCGAGAAGGATCTGACCGTCATATTAAACAGTCTGAACTCGACGGGTCCGAGCAGACAGAACGTGTTGCTGTCGGCGACGCTCACTCACGGTAAACTCTCTCGCCGTCCGTCAGTGTCTCATCTCAAACTCTGTTCAACCAGTAACACCAGTGAACGTCCCGCTGGGTTTCAGGTGTGACCCGGTTAGCAGATGTTTGTCTCAACGACCCAGTCAGCATCCACGTGTCTGGCCCCGCCTCCTCTGACCTCACCAGCAGCTCCGCTGTGACCTCTGACCCCGGCGCAGCCAGCCAGTTGGAGAGCTTCACTGTGCCAGAGGCTCTGAAGCAGTTTGTGGTGGTGGTTCCCAGTAAGATCAGACTGGTTTGTCTGGCTGCTTTCATACTGGACAAATGCAAGGTAAAGAATAAATCTCTGTTCTGTAGCGCCCCCATCAGGACAAACTGTATGCTATCTCCACGAATGCTATTTATTAGCTAGATAGGTAACTAGTGTTTTGCAGCAATCTGATTGGTTGACAGCAGATTGTCATGAACTGACGTTGTTGTTGTTGTTGTTGTTCAGTTTTCTCAGAACAACAAACTCATCGTCTTCGTCTCGAGCTGCGAGGCCGTCGAGTTCCTCCACACTCTGTTCACCGCCGTCCTCGCGGGGCCCTCGGCCAATCCTCAGCTCAGCTTCCTGCGTCTCCATGGCAACATGAAGCAGGAGGTAAGATGGCCGCCGGCCGACTGAAGTCAATCCAACGTTTATCTGCTCGTCAGTGTTTGAGTGCGTTTGTTTCCTCCACCAGGAGCGCTCGGAGGTCTTCCAGCAGTTTTCAGTGTCTCCGTCTGGAGTGCTGCTCTGTACGGTCAGTACCTGTTAGCTTCAGCTAGCTGCTAACGCTACATAATGTGTGTTATAGTAACAACTGTATTTACCGTGTGTGTTTCAGGATGTCGCAGCCAGAGGACTCGACCTTCCTCAGGTCACCTGGATCGTTCAGGTACTTCCAGCAGATGTTTCATTATGGCCTTAGGTTTGTTCTGGCTTGTGATTGGACACTGAACAGCCAATCAGAGTGAAGGATTCTGTGTTTGTGTGTTTCCAGTACACTCCTCCGACGGCGGCGACAGAGTACGTTCACCGCGTCGGTCGCACGGCTCGTATCGGAGGAAGAGGAAGCAGCCTCATCTTCCTCACCCCGGCTGAGACCGGCTTCATCAACGAGCTGGCCAATCACAACATCAGGTCTGTTGACTGACAGCCAATCACAGCCAATCTCTGTTCCTGCAGGTCCACCTGGTTCTGACTGTGGGGGGGCGGGTCTTGTTGTGTTTCAGCCTGTCAGACATGAAGCTGCAGGACATCCTGTCCAGTCTGATGCAGGACGACACCTACAGGGGGCGGGGCAAGTACCACAGCAAGGTACG
>NW_026136762.1:157500-170000 GCF_905237075.1 Dicentrarchus labrax
TCTTCTTTATCTTCTTTATCTTCCTTCTGTTCATTAAAGCTGGACCTTTTTCTAACCAACTGAAGACTGAACGAGTTTTGTTTGTTTGATATTTAAACATAAAATATATTATATATTAGTGCTGTCAGTTAAACGCATTATTAACGGCGTTAAGGCAAACCCATTTTAACGGCGTCAGTTTTTTTATCGCGAGATAACGTTCTTTTTGGCCTAGCACACTTTGTAGTTTTTTCCACATGCTGTTGCAACAACTAGTAACGTTAGAAAAACTACAACACCACACCGGATCTAGCTAGACCGGAAACAAAACAACAGGCACGCCGCACACACTTTAAGAGTCAAGACGTTACGTTCTGAGTGGATGGCGAGCGCAAGGCGCCGAAATGGATGCCAATAATATTCTGAATGCAAAGTTTACTCCAGTTTACTTTCCATTGACAAGACCAAAGTGATCTGTGTGTTTTGTCGTTGTGAACTGAGCTATCATCGCAGCACGTCCAGTCTGAAATACCACTTGATGGCCAAACACACAGCTGATGAGAATTCTCCGCCCTCTCGTCAAAGCCAGGCGACAATGGATGATTTTTCAATAAAAACAACATTTGCACAAAACAACCCGATTCACTTTTCCATGTTGATAAGAGCATTAAAATGAGAAAAAATAATGGGACAAAAAGAAATCAAAGGACATTTAGAATAGATAAAAATCTGCAATTAATTGCGAGTTAACTATGACATTAATGCGATAATTGAGGGATTAGATATTTCTACATCTGGATGAAACAGTAAAAGATTAAAGTGTTCTTTTATTCACTATTACTGCAGAGACAGACAGACAGGTGCAGAGACAGACAGACAGATATTAAAGCGACTCTGGTGTTTCTGATGAATGGATGAACAGCTGTAAATTAATCTGCACTGTGACACTCAAACACTGCTGCTGCTGTTCAACCTGCAGACGCTCACACAGACAGCTACAGACAGACAGACAGTTCTACCTCTTCCTGTAATGGCCGATGAGAGGATGAATGTGGTCTAAAATAAAATAAGTTCTACTTTATATAAACTTCTTTACCCGTGAACTTCAGACGGAGGAAACTTCACATATAGATGATAAATAAATGAACACATTAAAGTAAAGTGGAACTTTAGCTTTCAGACACTCTGCTGCACTTAAGGAAACATTCACAGAGTTGTGGTTCTGATGTGTAATCGCTGCCTTTTAACAGTATTAATATTTCAGCCGCTCTTTAATATTTCATCAGCTGATTCTGATGAAAGGTTCCTTCGTCTGATTGGACGGACGGAGAACGAACCTCCAGCACTTCTGATGAAGTTGTTTATCATTAATTCATCAATCAAATGTCTCAGATTCATGTTCCACAGAGTCAGAACCAGAAGAGCAGAACCAGAGAACCGCTGAGCGACAGGATTCATGCTTTTATTTCTAAAAGGTCATCAAACACACACTGCAGTGCGACCTTTGACCTGTTCGCTGCAGCAAAATCATAGAAAATAAAACATGTTTGAAAAGATGTTTTTATTGGGAGACAAACAGTATAAAAATATAATTTATACAAAAGGGGAGAAAAAGAAGTTTGTGTCGGTTCCAGGAAATCAAAGATATTCCAAAACTTTTCATGTTTTTGTGAATCTTTTCAGGAACCAGTTGGAGATTTATTCCTTTCGGTTCCACAAACACATAAACCAAGATTCTTTTTATCATCATATCTTCAGTGCTGTTTTCTTAGCGTTAAGCTGTGTTTACTCGGAGACGCAGTTACTCAGGCGGAGGTCAGACGGAGACGCTGTAGCGTGAAAATAGTTTAAATGGATTCAGCATCAAACATTTTAACACAAACTCAGTTTTTTAAGTTAGAAAAGATTCCTGATGAAGTTGATTTTACTCTGTATTGATTGTAATGAGTCAGAGTCACTCAAAACTAGTAACACTACTACTAATGTTTCTTTATGACTTAAAAACTGTTCTCATTTTAATTAAAACTTTTGATTTGAGTTAAATGAACTTATTTGCCCATAAAAGCGTCTCGAGATGGGTCGGGATCGGACTGGAACCTCATTCAGCATCAACATACACAACGAATAACAACAAGTGTTTGCATATTTATTGAAAAGTTAAAAAAATGAATTATAACAACTACAGAAAATGTCTCATCGTCTGAGTTTCTGCTCCCAGATCTGACTGCCTGAACGCAGCGAGACGCGGTGGTGGACTGCCTCCGACCCCTGAAAGCACCTGACCCGGGTTGAGTATCACCTCCTGAGCAGAGCCCAGCTCCAGGGACCCGTCCACCCAGCGGGGGACAACAGAGACTGCAGGCGGTTTGATGGCGGTCCTGCTGTGGAAAAGGTCCAACAAACGTCTTTATTCAGATAAAAATCAAAAGTAAAGATTTTTTATCTCCAAACATTAACAAGCTCCTGATCGCGGTCCTGCAGAAACCTCCCAGCCTGCTGCCGTCAGCGGGGGAGGGGCTCAGTGTGGGTCAGGACACGGGGCAGCAGAGGCGGGACGTGGTGGGGGGCATGGCCTCGGTACAGGTACAGGTCCAGTGTGGGCGGGGCAGGAGGGTACAGGTAGTGCGAGGGCAGGAACATCCTGCCGGCTTCAGCCAGCAGCTCCAAACCGACGGCAGACTGCCGCTTCCACTTGGTCCTGACGAGGAAACAGGATCCGGATTTAGATTCAGACATATTCATTTATAATTATTAAATGTTTATATTTGTTTCTCTCGTTTAATCACAATTAAAACTCTGAAAGAACGCAGTGATGGTTAACGTCCTGTAGCCAATCACAAAGCAGCATTCTCTGTGCAACAATAAACAATAACAATAAATCAATAAATAAACAATCGCTGCGTCCTCCCGCTCTCCGAGATTCTGCACTAAAAGCTCCAGATTTGTTTCTGCATGAATTATTGATCATTAATTACAGCACACACTGCTGAATTATTGATCACACAGCGTCCATTATTAAACTCTCATGTGTCTGTCTGCAGCGGTACTGGACACAGAGAGACAGACAGAGAGACAGACAGGTTCAGAGACCCAATACCACCACAGAGACACAGACGTCATCTGTGGTGGTTTTGGGTCAGTCTGGGTTCTCCTCCTACAGGACTGGGGGCCCACGTTGTCTCGTTATATCCGTCCCTGTGTGTGTGACGTGTTACCTCCTGTTCTGGTACCAGGTCTTGACCTGGGTGTCGCTGAGCTGCAGGGACGCAGCCAGCTCCATGCGGTCCTGGACGCTCAGGTACTTCTGCTTCTGGAAGCTCCTCTCCAGCCGGGCCAGCTGCTGGTCGCTGAACGCCGTCCGAGCTTTACGAGGTTTCTTCAGACGGGCCTCCGCTGGGTCTGAAGCCCCGCCCTGCCCTGGGTGATTGACAGGTGGAAATGATTGATTGATCAGTGATCATTAAAGGCCTCATCTGTGCAGGTCCTGGAAAATCCTTGAATCAGTTTTCTGCTTTCAAGGTCTGAAAGTTGATTCCAGAGAATAAATCTGATTTTAATAACAGTCACCTTGTTTGTGTCTGACTGTCGGAGTTTAAATCAGAATCTGGATCACTGAGTCGAGCCTGGGGCCCAAACAGGGCCCCAACAGGTCCTCAACAGGACCTCAAGGGACCCCCAGGAGAGGGACAGCTTGACCCCCTTAGTGGTTCACGTTGATAGCGCATAGTGGTCTAATTTATACGACATTTTAAAGGAATTTATACAGAATCAAGTATTTTTTTATATAACAGACTGTAACACCGTCACACGTTTATATTTAATATACTGTAAAACTGTATTATTATTATAAACTTCATATTATTTGTATTTATACAGTAAAATATATAATACTATAATAACAGCACTAATATGCTTTTACTGTAATAGAAACTGTTCTACTGTATTACGGTTTAAGTTCTGGCATTTACAGCTTTTTACTGTAAAAATAACATTTTCTTATTTTACAGTGAATTCCTCGCGACGCCTAATGAGGGTCCCGACCCTCAGGTTGGGAATAACTCAGGTCAGAGGTCGTTCATCGTCAACTGAATTCAGATCAGTTTGTTATTAATTCAGTTTGACGGATTCATTTACAATTTAATTTCAGTAAAATAAAAACCTCAAAATATTAATAACAAACACCAAAAACCTTTCTGAGAACTGAAACCAGTTAAACCAGTTAAACCAGTGAACCAGTAAACCAGTGAAGGTCTGAACCTGCAGATAATATTTATGATAATATTTTCATTTTATTTTTCACACTAAAATGAATCTAATTCAAAGAAAATGGGTTCTTTGACATTTTCTGATGAATAATTAATGAACAGTTCAACATTAATTCTTCTCTTTAACATCTTTTAACTCATTGAAAAAAAAAACAATGAACAGAATCAATCAGATTAATTATGATTATATATCTGGCAGCAAACTCAAAATATCACCTCTGTATTATTATTATTATTATTATTATTATTATCGTTGCTGTTGTTATAGGAAGAACAAAGTCAGTATCAGGTATCAATAAAATATCATAATTTATTCACAAAATCTTATTTTCTATTTTCTGCGAATAAAAACAATAAAAATATTTGTGATGTTTTAAATAAGAAAATAAATATAGATATTAATATGAATTAAAACTCACATTAAGAGCTGTTTTACTTTAATAAATCATTTTAAATTTCAGTCTTCAGATTAAAACACTTTATTATTAATACTTAATAATATTATTAGTTAGAATTAATAAAATAATATAATATTTAACCAGATTAAATGATTAAATGTCAGTAAAACGATGTCAGAGATTCTAACTTATATTTTTATAATCAATTGGAATCAAATATTATTGATTACCTCTGCTCTCGCTGTCTGAAGAGGAGCTGCTTTTATCCTGAAAGTCTTCTTCCGGTCCGGACTGGAACGGCTCGGGTTCCAGCCCAGGCTGTCCCGGGTCAGGGTGGACCTGTCCCGGGTGAGAGTAGGGCTGACAGTCCGCTAAGATATCCCGGATCAGAAAAGAGGAGCCGACGGTGCGGGGCAGCAGAGCAGGCTGCAGTCGGGGAACAAGCTCTCTCCGCGGGGAAGGAGGCGCCGAGCAGCCGCTGCTGCCGCCCGGGCTGAGCTCCGGAGGGTCTGCCCGGGAGAGGAGCCCGCCGGGCGGCCTGAGGGAGAGCAGACAGTCGATGCGGAACCTGGAGCAGCCGGAGGCAGAAAGCTCCATCTCCGCCCGGACTCAGGTGAGTTTGTCGGTCAGAGGATGAGTGGAGACATCGGCGGGAATTATGACGTAAAACTTCAGGTGTTAGTTCACTGTGACGTCATCTTAACCTGTCGATAATAAAGTAAAACTGAGAGATGATTATTGATTCAGGTGGAAAACTGAATGATTGATCAGCAACTGAGAGAGAGACAGACAGAGAGAGTGAGACAGAGAAACAGAGAGAGAGAGAGAGAGAGAGAGAAACAGAGAGAGTGAGACAGAGAAACAGAGAGACACAGAGAGAGAGAGAGAAACAGAGAGAGAGAGAAACAGAGAAAGAGAGAGAGAGAGAGAAACAGAGAGAAAGAGAAAGAGAGAGAGAGAGAGAGAAACAGAGAGAGAGAGAAGAGAGAGAGAGAGAGAGAAACAGAGAGAAAGAGAGAGAGAGAGACAGAGAAAGAGAGAGAGAAACAGAGAGACAGAGAGAAAGAGAGAGAAGATTATCAGCAAGATAGTCATATCCACACTGCTGCAGAGGAGAGACTTCCACCCTCACACCATTCACAGAGTGAATATCAGCCTCTCCAGGGACTGTGCCCTCAAACCCAACGTGTTCTTGGCCCACCACCCGACTCTCCACCTGGACTGCCTGTATGATAACATACACCTACACAGAACTGCAGTCCGCACCCTTGCTAGGACCCTGAAGGATGTTGCCCTTGGAAGGAGCCTTACTACCACTCCAAGGGGTAACCACATAACGCAGACCCCACGCAGACCGCCAGGACCTCCTCGACCTTCAAGACCATCCAGACCTCCACCATGCTTCCACCCCCGGCTGTCAGAGAGGACAACCAGGCCACCAAATCCACCGCATCACCAACATCACAACCCACAGCCCACCCCACTGCCAACACAACACTGGCCTCTGATACCCAGCCAGAGAGCCTCCCAGCCTGGAGGTCCTATACCCCCCCTCCTCCAAACGGTAGAACCAAGACTACAGGAGCAGCAGCCTATTGGGCTGAACTATGCTGCAGCGGTGCCACAGCCCCACCCCCCTCTGGTGAACTCATAGAAATATTACACATGCTAAACCTGCTCTGCTCTCGCCTCATGTAGCTACATGGTGGAAGAGCAGAGACACCACAATTATTAATAGTTTAACATGTTGTATATCATTTTAAATGAATAGTAATATAAGGACAATTCTTAACAGTATTTCACACGATACACTCTAAAATGTCACTCAAAGTTTAATATTTTATTAATTTACCTCTTTTCGTCTTTTTACACTTTTCATTTATTACTATTATTTTTTTTTAATATCTAGTTTATTTTTATTATTTTTCTTTTAAGGTGTTTGTCTAATTTTTGAACGGATCACAATGTTGGAACATTCAAGGTCTGAGATCATCAGCTTTTGGTTTAAAGAGCAGAAACTCAGATTTTAATAGAGAGTTAAAAGACATCATAGTTTTACAGGAGACATGGTGCAGAGAAGATGTTTCCACTGGTTGTCCTCACGGCTACACTGAGATTATTATACCATCAACAAAACATCCCACAATGACCCAAGGCAGAGATTCAGGAGGCATGATTATATGGTGTAAATCAGAACTGAGCCAGTCCATCACAGTTATTAAAAAACCTCAGAATTATTAGCGAACCAACTAGAGCGTTCCACGGCACCTGGCCTCACCCTGAACGACACAGAGATCAGAGGTCTGCTGTATGCAGATGACTTAGTGTTGCTTTCACCTACTAAAGAAGGTTTGCAGCAGAGATTTTGTCAGACCTGGGCCCTGACAGTAAACACAGCAAAGACTAAGATAATGATCTTTCAGAAACAATACAGAAATCAGGTTACACACAATTTCTATTTAGACACCACTAAATTACAACATACAAAAAACTACACTTACCTTGGCCTCAACATTACATACACAGGAAACCTCAACATGGCTGTGAAAGATCTGAGGGACAAAGCAAGGAGAGCTTTCTATGCAATAAAGAGAAACATTAAAATCTATATTCCAATCCAAATCTGGCTTAACATTTTCCAATTTGTACTAGAACCAATAATTCTATATGGCAGCGAAATTTGGGGACCAAAACTAAATAATGAATTTGACAAATGGGACAAAACAATCATAGAATCTTTCCACACTGAGTTCTGTAAGAGATCCCTCCGGGGGGGAGAAAAAACCCAAAAAAATTTTTGGAGCAGAACTCGACCAATACCCCCTCCTACTAAAAATACAGAAAAGATCAATTCAATTTTACAATCACTTAAAATCAGTTAACCCCCAGACATACCATCACAAAGCCCTAACATACCAGGAGCTGAAACCAGAGAAGAGTCCCCTCAGCCAGCTGGTCCTGAGGCTCTCTGCAGTAACATGTCCCCAACAGCCTCAGGACAGCAACACCAACTCAATCAGACCAAACCAAATTATCAACAAGCAAAAAGAAAAATATATTGAATACTGGAAAGAAACGACCAAATCACAAAGTAAATTACAATGTTATCTGACCCTAAAAAGAGAATTCACACTGGCAAATTACCTGAGCACAATAAAATGTCCTAAATTAAGAACAATGTTGACAGCATATAGACTGAGTGAACACAGTCTGTCCATAGAAACGGGTCGCCACAGACAGAACTGGCTACCAGAAGAGGAGAGACTCTGCTCCCAGTGTGACAGAGGACAGGTAGAGACAGAGCTGCACTTTCTAACCTCATGCCCTAAATTCAAAACTTTAAGAGAAAAACAATTTGCAAACATTTCCCAAATATACCCCGAATTCGAATTATTATCAGACACACAGAAACTCCCCTATTTACTGGGAGAAATGCCCAAAAGTCAAATTATTGCAGCAAAATATGTCTCCTCATGCCACGAACTGAGGACAACCAGTGGAAACTCTGTAAATGTAAATAATTGATTGTTTTAGTTGTTGTTGTTTTTGTTGTTTTTAAACATATATATATATACACACACACACGCGTTTACAGTTTTATCTATTTTATTTTAATTTTAATATATTTTAATATTATATATATTATATTTAATAATTAGTTATTACTGTTATATTGACAACAGATTACTCGTTTTAACTGTAGTTACTTTACTACTGTTTTAATGACATTTTTAGTTGACACAAACTGATTGATTGATTGATTGATTGATTGTAATTAATTACTTATTGACTGAGATTGATTGATTGTGACTGTGATTGTGATTGAGTCAATCATAATTACAGTATTACCAACAGTAGAGATAATAATTCATTTATTGTAAATATTGTTTTCCTTTATTGTTATTATTATTATTTTTAGCTTTGGCAATATGTACAGAGTTACGTCATGTCAATAAAGCCATTTGAATTGAATTGACAGACAGACAGACAGACAGACAGAGAGACAGACAGACAGAGAGAGACAGAGAGATAATAGAGACAGAGAGAGAGACAGAGAGAGGGAGGGAGGGAGGTAAAGAGTTTGTTGTGTGTTGATGTGAAGAAATAAATATTAACTTTCCTCCAGCTGACTGTAGTCTGACTGTAGTCTGTAACTACAGTCAGACTACAGTTTAATTGGTTCTCAAACCTTTTTCAACAATCAAACCCAGTTAAAGCTCCACTGAGTCACATTAATATAATAATAATAATATATCTATAGGTTTGTGTTCATTAGTGTTTAATCAGCTGATAATAACAATCACTGTGTTTGTTACAATGAGACGTTTTTATCTACAGAGGGAGAGGGTCCTCTTCTGGTGGAGTCCGCCATGTTGGACCGCCATGTTGGACCGCCATGTTTCTACAGGAGCCCAGAACAGACAAACTCTGGATCTATAGAGACACTTTACTGACACTAGTGGTGTTCAGTTGGTTGCAATCTGCAACTCCTCCACTAGATGGCACTGAACCCTCCACACTGGTTCTTTAACGTATAGGAAATAATAACATTAAACATATAATGTTATTAATTGAACAGCCTCATGAGTCTCTACAACCTGATCAGTTACAAACTGAAGTATTGACGGACATTTAATGATTTAATGAGTTGATGGATGAAAACACTGAATCAGATGGAAAAGATGTTTTATTATTTTTTATTAATGTGTTCAGTGTTTCCTCCTTCAGGTCAGAGGTCAGTCCAGACTGTATGACCCCAGACCCTGAACTCCTCTCCTGGACACAGAGTCCGACTGATGAGCCCTGAATGCCCGCAGACGAGCCTCCGGGTCCCTGAAGGTATCCAGAGCTGGAGGGACCTGAGGAGGAGATCAATATCATCCATAAAGATACAGTGTGTACTGATCAATAATCAATAAAGATACAGTGTATACTGATCAATAATCAATAAAGATACAGTGTATACTGATCAATAATCAATAAAGATACAGTGTATACTGATCAATAATCAATAAAGATACAGTGTATACTGATCAATATCATCCATAAAGATACAGTGTATACTGATCAATATCATACCGTTATCACAGTGTGTGATATTGATCCTAATTGATATTTCTTTTATTAATTGCTCCACTGTATCTAACCTTCTACTGCTTTTATTTTGAAAGAGTCAACCAGACAGGAAATGAGCCCAAAAACAAAACCAGGAGCACACACTGACCATCATCAGTGTTTCTATGATTATTGATGAGTATTGATTAGATATTAATGAGTATTGATGAATATTTAGAATAGAATTTAAAATCCTCCTCCTCACCTATAAAGCTCTTCATGGTCAGGCCCCTTCATATCTTAAAGAGCTCATAGTACCCTATTACCCCACTAGAACACTACGTTCTCTGAATGCTGGGCTACTTGTGGTTCCTATAGTCTCTAAAAGTAGAACAGGAGCCAGAGCCTTCAGTTACCAAGCTCCTCTCCTGTGGAACCAGCTTCCAGTTGTGGTTCTGGAGGCAGACACCCTCACCACATTCAAGAGTAGGCTTAAGACATTCCTCTTTGATAAAGCTTATAGTTAGGGCTGGATCAGGTGAGTCCTGAACCATCCCTTAGTTATGCTGCTATAGGCCTAGACTATCGGGGGATTTCCCATGGTGCACTGAGCTACTCCCTTCCTCTCTCTTTATGCACTCATTCATGTCCCATTATTGCATGTTACTAACTTCACTTCTTCCCCGGAGTTCTTGTGCTTTCTCGTCTCGCAGGTTCTTATCGATCCTGGTGGAGCCTCCTGCCATGGTCCTGCTTGACTGCCATTGCCAATACTGTTGTTGCTGTGCACCTGTCTGTCTGTCTGTTCTCTCTGTCTCTGTCTGTCTGTCTCTCTCTCTCTCTCTCTCTCTCTCTCTCTCTCTCTCTCTCTCACCCCAACTGGTCGAGACAGACAACCACCCACCTAGAGCCGGAGGATCTGTCCTAGGTTTCTGCCTTTTAACAGGCAGTTTTTCCTTGCCCTTGTCTCCAAGGTCTTGCTCATGGTGGTACTGTTGGGTCTCTGTAATTAATGTTTTAAAGAGTTCGGTCTAGACCTGCTCTATTTGAAAAGTGTCCTGAGATAACTTCTGTTATGAATTGGCGCTATACAAATAAAATTGAATTGAATTGAATTGATGAGATATTGATGAGTATTGATGAGTATTGATTAGATATTGATGAGTATTGATGAGTATTGATTAGATATTGATGAGTATTGATTAGATATTGATGAGTATTGATTAGATATTGATGAGTATTGATGAGTATTGATTAGAGTACCTGTGTGAAGCGAGGCAGTTTGAAGGGAGTCTGTGTGACGGGCAGAGCTCTGCTCCTCCTCAACAGGCTGGTTCTGGTGTCTGCAATACAACCTGGTTTAATCTACACACACACACACACACACACACACACACACACAGTAACACACACACACACACACACAGAAACACACACACACACACACACACACACACACACACACACAGTAACACTAACACACACACACACACACAGTAACACACACACACACACACACACACAGTAACACACACACACAGTAACACACACACACACACACACACAGTAACACACACACAGTAACACACACACACACACACAGTAACACACACACACACACACAGTGTTTTAGTTCCCTGCTTCCTGTTCTATCGTCAATAAAATATTGATCAGTATCAATAACAGCAGAGAACAGCTGATCATCTGAACAACAACCAGACTTAATATTCTTCTTTCTGACAGATTCTGTGATATTGATCCATTGTTCAGATTTATATATTAAATAAACTGTAATGTAGTTTTTTCACAATACAAATTAACATTTCAAAATAAAGTCAGTTTCACCTAAAATAAATAAAGCAACTCGATCAATAATGTTTTTATTTACTTAGTTAAAGTTTGACTTGAATGAACTGATCTGGTTTTACAGTGTAATCGATAATATAATAACAGAAATATTGATCAGAGGATTGTATGTCTGATCAATACTGTGTCCCTCACCCTCTGCTGCTGGTTGTGGTCACAGGTTCGATCCCGGCTCAGCTGTTCGTCCAGCCAGCGGCGAGCGTACTGATGAGAGAGGAGGTCGGACAGAGGAGACGACGCCCTGATGGACACGTTGATCATCGGTTCGTCAATCGCCATCGATCAGTAATCAATAATCAATAATCATCTGTGGGTGTTTTTCTCACCTGGTCGTGACTCCGAACGTGATGTCGGGCACCGCTGGGCGCAGTGAAGACCCGCCCCCCTGCGGTCTGGGGGCGGGTCTTTGGCTCCTGGCCCCGCCCCACTGAGCCCGGTACTGACTCAGCTCTTTGGACGTCACCAGACCGGACCGGACCGCGTCCCGGTTCAGAGACACAAAGTCCGGAGCGAGCGGCCGAGCAGAGTCTCCTCGTCGGGACTGAACCGCCCAACTAGACAGAACTGACAACACAGGAAGAACTACAACTCCCAGCAACACGGACACTTCCTGGTTCCAACAATTCACCATCAATAACCAATAATCAACCAATCAGTACACTGATAGAGACTGCTGTGTGTGTGTGTGTGTGTGTGTGTGTGTGTGTGTGTGTGTGTGTGTGTGTGTGTGTGTGTGTGTGTGTGTGTGTGTGTGAGTGAGTATGTGTGGTGTGTGTGTGCGTGTGTGTGTGTGTGTGTGTGGTGAGTATGTGTGAGTGTGTGTGTGTGTGTGTGTGTGTGTGTGTGTGTGTGTGTGTGTGTGTGTGAGTGTGTGTGTGTGTGTAGCAGCAGTCAGCTGTCACTGTATGTTTGCATGAAGGAAACATGCCTTCAGGCA
>NW_026136762.1:172500-205000 GCF_905237075.1 Dicentrarchus labrax
CATCTTCATCATCACCATCATCATCATCATCTTCATCATCACATCATCATCTTCATCATCATCATCATCACCATCATCATCACCATCATCATCATCACCATCATCATCATCTTCATCATCACCATCATCATCACCATCATCATTATCATCATCATCATCATCTTCATCATCACCATCATCATCTTCATCATCACCAACATCACCACCATCACCATCATCACCATCATCATCATCATCATCTTCATCATCACCATCATCATCTTCATCATCACCAACATCACCACCATCACCATCACCATCTTCATCATCACCATCATCACCATCATCATCACCATCATCATCATCATCATCATCATCTTCATCATCACCATCATCATCTTCATCATCACCAACATCACCACCATCACCATCACCATCTTCATCATCACCATCATCATCTTCATCATCACCAACATCTTCATCATCATCACCATCATCATCATCACCATCATTATCATCTTCATCATCACCATCATCATCTTCATCATCACCAACATCATCATCATCACCATCATCATCTTCATCATCACCATCATCATCATCATCTTCATCATCTTCACCATCATCATCATCACCATCATCATCATCTTCATCATCACCATCATCATCACCATCATCATTATCATCATCATCATCATCTTCATCATCACCATCATCATCTTCATCATCACCAACATCACCACCATCACCATCATCACCATCATCATCATCATCATCATCATCTTCATCATCACCATCATCATCTTCATCATCACCAACATCACCACCATCACCATCACCATCTTCATCATCACCATCATCACCATCATCATCACCATCATCATCATCTTCATCATCACCATCATCATCTTCATCATCACCAACATCACCACCATCACCATCACCATCTTCATCATCATCATCATCTTCATCATCACCATCATCATCTTCATCATCACCAACATCACCACCATCACCATCATCATCACCATCATCATCTTCATCACCACCATCATCACCAACATCTTCATCATCATCACCATCATCATCATCACCATCATTATCATCTTCATCATCACCATCATCATCTTCATCATCACCAACATCATCATCATCACCATCATCATCTTCATCATCACCATCATCATCATCATCTTCATCATCTTCATCACCATCATCATCACCATCATCACCATCACCATCATCATCTCCATCATCATCATCATCACCATCATCATCTTCATCACCACCATCATCACCATCATCACCATCATCATCACCATCATCATCACCATCATCATCTTCATCATCACCAACATCTTCACCATCATCATCATCTTCACCATCATCATCATCTTCATCATCACCATCATCATCTTCATCATCACCATCATCACCATCATCATCTTCATCATCACCATCATCATCACCATCATCATCTCCATCATCATCATCATCACCATCATCTTCATCACCACCATCATCACCATCATCACCATCATCATCACCATCACCATCATCATCATCATCTTCATCATCACCATCATCATCTTCATCATCATCATCATCATCATCATCACCATCATCTTCATCACTCTGTTCTGGTTTCACTTCCTTTATAAGACTTAAACATCGCTGACTTCAGTTCTTTTAACCAACATGATGATGAAGATCACAGTCTTCCTCAGTGGTGCGTTTGAGGACTGTTTGCCACCACCCCTGAATAGGGAGATGTGAGTTTTTATGTTGTTTTTAGTGTCCTTGAACGCAACATCAGCACACAGCTACTGTGTGTGATCAATATATAAATCTATAAATATATCTATATATATAAATATATCTATATTATAATCTATAAATATATATAAATATAAATAATCTATAATGAATCCAATAATCAATAACAGAGTCTGTGCTGCCCTCCTGTGGCCATCTGACGTAATTACGGTCTGAGGCTCTATGATGTCACAGAAACTGTGTGATGTCATCAGTCACACTACCTATAATATTAACTGCTCCTTCACAATAAAAGCCCTCCAGCTCCTTCACAATAAAATTTTTGTTTTAACTGAGAGTGTTTACCTTCACGATGAGCGGATTGGTCAACATGGAGTCTCTGACCACGCCCACCCTGGGAGACGACATGTTCCCGCCGTCACTGCTGAGGAAGACTGCTGAGGAAGATGAAGACTGCTGAGGAAGACTGCTGAGGAAGATGAAGACTGCTGAGGAAGATGAAGACTGCTGAGGAAGACTGCTGAGGAAGATGAAGACTGCTGATGAAGATGAAGACTGCTGAGGAAGATGAAGACTGCTGAGGAAGATGAAGACTGCTGATGAAGAGCTCTCCTGCCTAAACTCTCTACTCTGGAGCTTTCAGTCGTATCACCTGTTCTTCATCTGCTCATCGGATGCAGTGAGGATGAAGATGATGATGAAGACCATGTGATACGACTGAAAGCTGGTAAGAGGACGTTGAGTTGTGACTGAAGTGAACCTGTCACTGACCTTTGACCTGTTGGTTTGTGGGTAATGGTGTTTGGAGCATATTGATTATATATTAAATATTTAATGTGACCATGAGGGTCGGTTAGAGCAGGAAGGACCACACAACAACAACAACAACAACAACAACAACAACGTTATGTCATCACAGGGGACTTGAACCACGTTTAGTCTATCTATCTATCAATCTGTCTATCTATCTATCAATCAATCAGTCTATCTATCAATCAGTCTATCTATCAATCAATCAATCAATCAGTCTATCTATCTGTCTATCTATCTATCTATCTATCTATCTATCTATCTATCTGTCTATCTATCTATCTATCAATCAATCAGTCTATCTATCAATCAGTCTATCAATCAGTCTATCAATCAGTCTATCTATCTGTCTATCTATCTATCTATCAATCAATCAATCAATCAATCTATTTATAAAGTGTTTCAGTTTACAGTGAGTTTTTCTTCTGGAACAGAATCTGCAGCAGCTTTTAAATAATATTACCAACAACAACAACAACAACAACAACAACAACAATAATGAATAATACGCAGTGACGTTATTGAGTCGTTAATATCCGGATAAAGCCGCAGGTAGAAACTCACCTGTGGTTTCTGTGTCCTCCGGTGTCGAGCTGATCCGTTGCTATGGAAACAGGACGCTGAACTTTGACGTTAAACTGCGGCAGGAAAACAACAGTTCGACCGGAAGTTTCAAAATAAAGGGCCATACGTCACTTCCGCCTGTTTGTTGAGTTCGTTGTTATTGGTGCGCTAATAAAGCTTTTACAGTCAAACAGAAACACTGACACACTCAGCCGGCAGGGGCAGTAGAGAGCACTGCTGCATTCACTGACCGTGGTTGCAGAAAGGATTCATTCCTGTACCGAAACAAAACGAATCAGTACTAAACAGGAAAATAAATATTATGTGGATCAATATATTTACGTATTTTCCCAATAATTTCCTTGAAGTTTCCTGGAAAACAGACAAATAAATAAAAAATGGAAACTAGAGACAGGTTTCTATTTATTTTTAATTAGTTGATTTTTAATTCCAGAGGAATTTCCTTAAAAGAAAAATTAAAACCAAATAGATGTTTATTGTTTGTACTGAATTGTTTGCTTCCAAATAATTAATCCAAGTGGACATAAACAAAATAAAACCCATTAAACCCGTCATGTGACTCTGTATACAGACAATATAATGTTTAATATCTCATTTAAAACCTTTAACTGTGGTGATCAGATAAAACGACCCTTTATTGATCCTCAGAGGTGAATTCAGGTGTTGCAATAATAAATAATCAAAATAGAAAACTATGAAAGATCAAAAACAATCAGATATATCTGAACACGCTGAGAGCTCCGAGGATCCTTGAACGCAGCACGGTGGTTACGTCAGACCACGCGTCAGCAACAGCTCAGTAAAGATCGTCTATTGAACACGTGATTTACTCTGTGGTTAAAACTGAGACTGACACTGAACTACACTGCACACAGGAATATTTCAGAGGAATATTTCCAACATGTGAAGAATGTTTCCTGGAAGTTTTACAGTAGTAGTAGGATAATAACATACAATAAAATATTAAATATATACAACAAAGTAGAATATGGTTGTGTACAATCCCCATTTGTTTGTTTGTTTGTTTGTTTGTTTGTTTTAACTGATTTGATGACATTACTGACACACTGTGTATATTATTATTGTTATATTATTATATATTATTAACTGCTGTGTTGTGTTAATGTTGTTATTATAAAAACATGTTTCACTAATAAAGCCTGTAGAATTAAAACGGGTGCCGTTACCATAGCAACCAGCACTGATCACTATGTGTGTGTATAAACTGACACAGATTATGTTCTGATGTTATAAATATAGATTTATTTAGTGTTCAGCTCGTTGTAGTTCTTTGGGTTCCGGTTCCGGTACCGGAGTGAGCCCTCTGTCGTCCCCGCCGATCTCTGCGGTAAACACACGTCGCCGTTAGCCGAGCAGCTGCTCTCATGTCTCCCCGGCTCCCGGTGCTGCTCCTCGGCTCGGACTCTCCGGCTCTCTGACAGCCCGCTCTCGGTGTGCCTCTCCCCGGACCGCAGCGATGCTCCGGTGCTGGTTGAAAGCCGCGGTCGTCCTCTGGCTCGTCCCCGGCTGTGTGGGGACCGCCGCCCGCCTGTACACGGAGGAGGACCCGCTGGTGATCCTGAGCAGCAGCAGCCTGAAGCCCACCGTCAGTAACTCGTCCTCGGCCTGGTTGGTCCAGTTCTACTCGTCCTGGTGTGGACACTGCATCCAGTACTCCAGCACCTGGAAGGCCCTGGCCCAGGACGTCAAAGGTACCGCAGCTAACACTCGCTTTGGTTCCTCTTTGTCAACAACAACACCAGACTCCATTCAAAATATGCTATTTATTTCATTCCCGGTTAATCGATAAAAAGACGATACATGTTAAAGTATCACTTGTTGTGTTTCCTGGTTCTGTTTCATCCTCTCTGTCATTCGGCTGCAATAAAATCCAGAAATCAACAGGTGATCCCGGTGAAATCCAGCGTGACTCCCGCAGCTGCTGCTAGGTTTAAGTTGCGGGAAGCGAGTGAAAAGTAGCAGATTTTTAAATGAAGTTCTGAGTGGTGGAGTGATTGCGTCCAATAATGTCTCTCTGGTTTAAAGCAGCTCATTGTAAACAGATTTATATTCTCTGAGTGTTCAGTAACAGAGGAAGCAGCTGGAGACAGATGTGTGTTATTAACAGACAGATGTGACTTCCGGTCCAGCACTGACTCTCACTGTGGGGAGTACCTGAAGCTCACATTATATATTATTATATATTATTATATATTATTATATATTATGTTCCTGTGACCCGTCACCGTCCCTCTGGGCAGCCCCACACACACACACACACACACACACACACACACACACACACACACACACACACACACACACACACATTAGCTCTTACAGGTAACCCAGGAAGGAGCTCATGTTTCCAGGCAACCGACAGGTGACACCTGAGTTCATTAAGCTGTTCCAGGAAGTCAAACGAGATTTTATTTGACCTCATTAAAATAACCAGCAGCCATCATTAGAGGCTCTTAGCATAGCTACCATTGAACCCTAGCAGGAAGCTAATTCAGTTTCTTTATGATCAATAATAAGATACAGATAATCGATTAATGGAGAAAATGATAAATAAATATATAAACTTATACAAAAAGTCAAAGACACACACACACACACACACACACACACACACACACACACAGTAACACACACACACACACACACACACAGTAACACACACACACACACACACAGTAACACACACACACACACACACAGTAACACACACACACAGTAACACACACACACAACACACACACACACACACACACACACACACACACACACACGAACACACACACACATACACAGTACACACACACACACACACACACACACACACACACACACACACACACACACACACACACACACAGTAACACACACACTGTGGGAATCAGTCTGCTGCCTCCAACCCTCTGGGGAATGATTCAACTGGAGACCAGCTGCCCCTCTAACACACACACACACATACACACTCTATATGTGGACCTGCTGTCGGAGTCAAAGGTCGTCTGAGAGACAAAGACCCTAAAACCCCCCGAATCCTGAGAGACAGACAGACAGACAGACAGACAGTGTTTCTTTTACTTCATTGTTTACTCTGTCTGTCTGTCTGTCTGTGCTGAAGGGTTTGAAGTCAGTGAGGCAAATCAACAACAATACCAATAATCAATAGTATCAATAGAGTTATTAATATCAACTGAAGACAACCAGCTGTTCCTTAATCAATACTAATAAACTTAATGAACATATTAAAATGTTTTCAATCAAATTTGTTATTGAATGTTTGAGATCAAGTTCAATTTTATTTGTATAGCACCAATTCATAACAGAAGTTATCTCAGGACACTTTTCAAATAGAGCAGGTCTAGACCGAACTCTTTAAAACATTATTTACAGAGACCCAACAGTACCACCATGAGCAAGACCTTGGAGACAAGGGCAAGGAAACACTGCCTGTTAAAAGGCAGAAACCTAGGACAGATCCTCCGGCTCTAGGTGGGTGGTCGTCTGTCTCGACCAGTTGGGGTGAGAGAGAGAGAGAGAGAGAGAGAGAGAGAGAGAGAGAGAGAGATCGAGCTCAGTGCACCATGGGAAATCCCCCGATAGTCTAGGCCTATAGCAGCATAACTAAGGGATGGTTCAGGACTCACCTGATCCAGCCCTAACTATAAGCTTTATCAAAGAGGAATGTCTTAAGCCTACTCTTGAATGTGGTGAGGGTGTCTGCCCCCCGAACCACAACTGGAAGCTGGTTCCACAGGAGAGGAGCTTGGTAACTGAAGGCTCTGGCTCCTGTTCTACTTTTAGGAGACTATAGGAACCACAAGTAGCCCAGCATTCAGAGAACGTAGTGTTCTAGTGGGGTAATAGGGTACTATGAGCTCTTTAAGATATGAAGGGGCCTGACCATGAAGAGCTTTATAGGTGAGGAGGAGGATTTTAAATTCAATTCTAAATTTTATAGGGAGCCAATGCAGAGAAGCTAGTACAGGAGAGATGTGATCTCTTTTTCTAGTTCCTGTCAGTACTCGTGCTGCAGCGTTCTGAATTAATTGGAGCGTTTTAATGGACTTATTGGGGCAACCTGATAATAAAGAGTTGCAGTAATCCAGCCTTGAAGTAACAAATGCATGGATTAGTTTTTCTGCATCTGTCTGTGATAGTATGTGTCTAATTTTTTCTAATATTACGTAAATGAAAGAAGGCGGTCCTAGAGGTTTGCTTTATGTGGGAGTTAAATGACAAATCCTGATCAAAGATAACTCCAAGATTTCTGACAGTGGTGCTAGAGGCCAAGGTAATGCCATCTAGAGTAACTATATCTTTAGACAGTGAGTCTCTAAGGTTTTTGGGGCCAAGTACAAGAATTTCGTTTTTTTCTGAGTTTAACATCAGAAAATTGCAGGTCATCCAGGATTTTATGTCCTTAAGACATGTTTGTAATTTAGATAATTGATTAATTTCATCAGGCTTGATTGATAGATATAACTGCGTATCATCTGCATAACAGTTTAAGTTAATGGAGTGATTCCTAATAATGTTGCCTAAAGGGAGCATAAAGTAAATAGTATTGGTCCAAGTACAGAACCTTGTGGAACTCCATGACTAACTGTGGTATTTATTGAAGATTCATCGTTAACATGTACAAACTGAGACATTATACATCAGATTGTTTATCAAAAGGTTTTATTAATGTCTGTCTGTCTCTCTGTTTGTCTCTCCCCCTGTCTGTCTCTCAGACTGGCAGCAGGCTGTCTCTGTAGCAGTGTTGGATTGCGCTCAGGAGGAAAACTTTGACGTCTGTAAAGAGTTCAGCATCAAGTTCTACCCAACGTTCAAAGTACGTCTCCACACTTTATATAGTTTATATATATATATATATATATAATGATATAATATATATAGTTGTATATACTATAGATATACAGTCAGGGCTCCAGAGTGCGACCAACATTTTTAAGAGTGCGACTAATAATTTTTCTAGGTCGCACTGGTGCACCTGACGCTGCCCGGGTGAAAACATACATTTATTTCGCAAGCGCATCATCTCTCTGTGTTCTCCTGTGAGCGAACTCACACACTCATGGTAAGATCATATCGTGTTCTAAACCAATAAGAGACAGAGCTCGGGCGGGTCTTTGCCTCTGATTGGCTGTGGTCCTGTTCACCGCGCTAAGTTGCGTGTGTTTAAAAATTGCCGAGCCCCGGTCCTTCGGCGACAGCATCAGATTCGGAACCAGAGGAGGAGACAACCGAGTCTGGGATAGAGCCCGGCTCCGAGACCCAAATTAAAAAGGTCAAAATATATTCCTTCAGACAGGACTGGCTGAAACAAGTTCCCTGGCTGAGGTTCAACAAAGGACGTAACGTAATGCACTGCGTGTACTATCAGGAGTGCTGTCAGAATATGGATGGAAATAGTGCATTCGTGAGCGGGTCAACAACGTTTCGTATCGAACTTTAATTTGGAAATGTTTTATTTTGCTTAGTGTTTTAGTTTGAAATTTAGTTTCAATTTCAGCTCAGTGAAGCACTTTAAACACTTTATTTTTCTTTTTATATATAATTGTGCTTCAAATAAAGACAAGCATTTCTCTACACCTTATCCTTGTTTAAAAATGTGGGTGCACCTACATTTTGTGCTGGTGCATCTAACTTTTTTTTTTTAGGTGCACCAGCACAAAATGTAGGTGCACCAAATTTTTAATTGCGTCGCCTTTAACGTCACCTTTTTATCGCTCTCCATAACTTTCATATAATGTGAATGATGCATGGTGCAACCAATGCAAAAAGTTAGTCTGGAGCCCTGACAGTATATCCAAGTATGTATATATTGAGTCAGCAATTTGTTGGAAACTGAATTTAAAGTCAAACAGGTTGATTATCAGCTGATCAGTTTAATATTATCGCCTTAAAAAGTTAAAATCTCTTCAGAAATCTTTAATGTAATTGTCTCTCAGACATTCTGTCATTAACCCCTGATGGTAAAGTCTCTGAACGTAGCAGGATTGTTACACGTGAAGGCCTCTCACAACTCGCCATCGCTGCCGAGGTTGGAAGCAGTAAGACGTCATTTCATATTTCTTAAAAGGTTCTGAAGGTTACGGGACAAAAAAGTTAAGTGGATCCAAAACAATTTCACCTGCTATGAGCCGCAGGATCCAACAGGCTTTCTGTGAAGACACAGACCGATCCTCGACCCAAACTAAGGCCCTTACTGATGCTGACTGCAGCCCGATAACCATCAGACAGCGTCTGAAGAACATCTTCAAAGGCCACGCCTCCTCCCACGCCACACACGAGACATTGAAAGAGTTTTATTGTCTGATGAGAGAATTTTTAGACCTCTCTTTATTGATCCCTTTGGGATGACTCCCTCAAGGAAATTGAATTTCCAGCAGCTTACAAAACACTTGTATAGAAAATAAAAGAGGTATAAAAAAATACAATATAAGATAAACAATAAACTCTTAGCTAAATATAGAAAGTAGAGTTTAGTTCTGTTTTTAGGTTTTTTAAGGTGATAAACAGCCTGTTTGACTTTAAATTCAGTTTCCAATAAACTGTCGATTCGATTTCATTTTTTGTCTCTTGCTGTTTCTTCTTTTTGCATTTTGAAGCTTTTCTTATATATTATACATATATATATATATATATATATATATATATATATATATATAATATATTATATATTATATATATATATATATATTATATATTATATATATATAATATATATATATATAATATATTATATATTATATATATATATTATATATATATATATATATATACTAGAGAGAGGTATAGTTCACTATATAGTTGTACTGTGTATTAATGTGTATCAGAGTTAAAGTGTAACATTATTTTTATTATTGTTATTATTATTATTGTCTTTAGTATTTTAGAGCTCACAGTCCAGAGACAGACAGAGGGACGACCTACAGAGGTGAGACACACTCACACTACCTGTCTCACACTGCCTGTCTCACATTACCTGTCTCACACTGCCTGTCATGACAAATTATACTGTCTGTTTTTGTCACTGTCTGTCTGTCTCTGTAACCGTCTCTCTGTCTCTGTAACCGTCTGTCTGTCTCTGTAACCGTCTGTCCGTCTCTGTAACCGTCTGTCTATCTCTGTAACTGTCTGTCTGCCTCTGTAACTGTCTGTCTATCTCCAGGTGCAGACAGGGAGATCCAGTCAGTGAGACAGTTGATGGTGAACATCCTGCAGAACCACACCAAGCTGGACTGGCCTGATCACTGTCCTCCACTGGAACCACACAGGTACCAGAACCAATCAGAACCAATCAGAACCAATCAGAACCAATCAGAACCAGACAGAACCAACCAGAACCAACCAGAACCCATCAGAACCCATCAGAACCAATCAGAACCAATCAGAACCAGTTAGAACCAGTTAGAACCAATCAGAACCAATCAGAACCAGTCAGAACCAGTTAGAACCAATCAGAACCAGTTAGAACCAATCAGAACCAGACAGCTCCTCAGAACATACTGTGAGCTGCTGAGGTTCTCACATACTGATTAAGCGATTAGTTGATTAATCAGCAGCTCCTTTATAAACAGTCAATGATTCCCATTGAAATCAATGAAAAACACAAACAGGGACTTTAAGTATCAATCAATCAATCAATCAGTTATTTCTCAATAAAAATACCAAACACACAACAAGCACTTTGCTGTCATATTACACACTTTTGAAGATTAAATATATTTAGAGAATTATTGATTATAAGACTGAAACCTCTGAATCAATAGTCTGATACAGTTTCTCCTTATTGAAGTGTTATTGATCGCTGATCGTACCGCTGTTTCCTCAATGCATCAATAAGACCTACAGAGGAACTCTGGGATCAGTTACCTGAGTTCAGCTTTATTTATATTTAGGGACCAAGCCAGCGACCGCTGGAAGTCCCTATTGTTTTTGCTCGATTTCTTACGTATTATTATTTTTAGGCCACTTCGACTGCGTTTTCCCCCCCTGAACATATACGAAAACTCAATTTTATTTGGCAGAGTTGTCAGGCCTGGTGAAAAATGTTATATTCTATTTGTCACTTTCAGGTCGGCCACTAGTTGGCGCCATTATCATAAAAAGTGCGTTTAGGCTAATAACTTCTCCATAGTTTGTTGCACATTCATAAACCTTATATCCACGCGTTCGGTGAATAAAGCTGAATCTCTCCATATAGGCCCCGCCCACTTCCGCCTATAATTTTTTTCCGTTAGAGCGCAAAATGTCCTTAAACTACTCTTTTGTGGTCCCCCTGCACGCTTTGTCCGATTCGTATGACATTTTTCACCTAGCACCTGGGGACCGCCATGGCAAAAAAATTAATTCGAACATTTTTGAAATTTTAACACTTCCTGTAGATTTTTCGTCAAAAAGGAAGAGGACCATTTCTCAACATTGGTATGCCGATTGACACCAAACTTGGGTCCATAGTTCCTCATGTCTTCCTTAGGCACCGTACACAATTTCAGGCCATCACCACTAGGTGGCGCTCTTTAAAATGAAGAAGTTTATATCTCTGCAACGGCACGTGTGATTAGAATGAAACTTGGTAGGATGCTTCACTGTAAATCACTGTGCGGAGACCGTAATAGTTATGAATATGAAATTCACAGGTCACGTGCAGAGTGGTGCCTGGAGCTCACATACCAAAACCCATACCCATGGACCCATACCCGAAACCCCACAGGAAGTCGGCCATTTTGAAACTTGACATGTTTCATAACAGTCCGGCCCTGAACACGTCTACATGATAATATTCAGATGTAGTGAGTGCGCCACCTACTGGCAACAGGAAGTAAGCGCTGCATGGCAATTCTGTGCTGTTTTACGTAAAATGTTCATGTTGTTGTCCGCACGTGTTACAACGGCATGTGATGCGGCTGCAGCACGCCCTGAGTTGCGTGGAGTGCGAGGTCCCGCCCAACGCTGCTTGCAGCTTTAATTATTAATTATTATTGCTTAAACAGATTGATCAATAATGACCGCCTTTCTGTCTGTCTGTCTGTCTGTGTGTCTGTCCGTCTGTCTGTCTGTAGCTCTGTGGAGCTGCTCCCTCTGTTGGGTCAAAGATCAGATCACTACACCGCCATCATCGTAGAGGAACCAGACTCCTACGTAGGACGAGAGGTAGGACGGAGATACAGACTGAAGAAGTTCAACTGGGACTGAAAAGCAGATCCTCTAACTGCCTGCCTGTCTGCCTGCCTGTCTGTCTGTCTGTCTGTCTGTCTGTCTGTCTGTCTGTCTGTCAGGTGATCCTGGACCTGCTGCAGTACTCCGGTGTGGAGGTGAAGAGAGCTCTGAGCTCTGATCTCCCCCTGCTGGACGCTCTGAAGATCACAACCTTCCCCTCCGTCTACCTGCTGCACCCGAACGCATCACACACACACCTGCACGTGTGAGTGAACACACACACACACACACACACACACACACACACACACAGAAACAATGACATAATCCAGATAATATCATTAATTAATATTAGGGCTGTCAAATGATTAAACATTTTAATCTAATTTATCACAAGGTTTCTTGAATTAATTTCGATTAATCACAATCCTAAATATGACTGAAAAATTCACATTTTCTGTGTACTGTTCTCAGAACAGAAAGATAAATGACAAGGAGCGGATATTCAATTCAATTCAATTTTATTTGTATAGCGCCGATTCATAACAGAAGTTATCTCAGGACACTTTTCAAATAGAGAGAGAGAGAGACTCAGTACCACCATGAGCAAGACCTTGGAGACAAGGGCAAGGAAAAACTGCCTGTTAAAAGGCAGAAACCTAGGACAGATCCTCCGGCTCTAGGTGGGTGGTCGTCTGTCTCGACCAGTTGGGGTGAGAGAGAGAGAGAGAGAGACAGACAGACAGACAGACAGGTGCACAGCAACAACAGTAGCAACAACTACACTAATAGTAGTGACTGATGATGATGAACATGACAACAGCAACAACAACTAACCCTAACCGTAGCAATAATAATACTTATAATAATAATAACACTAATATCAGTGATATTGGCAATGGCAGTCAAGCAGGACCATGGCAGGAGGCTCCACCAGGATCCATGAGAACCTGCGAGAAAGTACAAGAACTCCGGGGAAGAAGTGAAGTTAGTAACATGCATTAATGGAACATGAATGAGTGCAGAAAGAGAGAGGAAGAGAGGAGCTCAGTGCACCATGGGAAATCCCCCGATATACTAGGCCTATAGCAGCATAACTAAGGGATGGTTCAGGACTCACCTGATCCAGCCCTAACTATAAGCTTTATCAAAGAGGAATGTCTTAAGCCTACTCTTGAATGTGGTGAGGGTGTCTGCCTCCAGAACCACAACTGGAAGCTGGTTCCACAGGAGAGGAGCTTGGTAACTGAAGGCTCTGGCTCCTGTTCTACTTTTAGAGACTATAGGAACCACAAGTAGCCCAGCATTCAGAGAACGTAGTGTTCTAGTGGGGTAATAGAGTACTATGAGCTCTTTAAGATATGAAGGGGCCTGACCATGAAGAGCTTTATAGGTGAGGAGGAGGATTTTAAATTCTATTCTACATTTTACAGGGAGCCAATGCAGAGAAGCTAGTACAGGAGAGATGTGATCTCTTTTTCTAGTTCCTGTCAGTACTCGTGCTGCAGCGTTCTGAATTAATTGGAGCGTTTTAATGGACTTATTGGGGCAACCTGATAATAAAGAGTTGCAGTAATCCAGCCTTGAAGTAACAAATGCATGGATTAGTTTTTCTGCATCTGTCTGTGATAGGATGTGTCTAATTTTTTAATATTACCTAAATGAAAGAAGGCGGTCCTAGAGGTCTGCTTTATGTGGGAGTTAAAAGACAAATCCTGATCAAAGATAACTCCAAGATTCCTGACAGTGGTGCTAGAGGCCAAGGTAATGCCATCTAGAGTAACTATATCTTTAGACAGTGAGTCTCTAAGGTTTTTGGGGCCAAGAACAAGAATTTCATTTTTTTCTGAGTTTAACATCAGAAAATTGCAGGTCATCCAGGATTTTATGTCCTTAAGACATGTTTGTAATTTAGATAATTGATTAATTTCATCGGGCTTGATCGATAGATATAACTGCGTATCATCTGCATAACAGTGAAAGTTAATGGAGTGATTCCTAATATTGTTGCCTAAAGGGAGCATATATAAAGTAAATAGTATTGGTCCAAGTACAGAACCTTGTGGAACGCCATGACTAACTGTAGTATTTATTGAAGATTCATCGTTAACATGTACAAACGGCGAACGATCTGATAAATATGACTTAAACCAGCTTAGTACGGTTCCTTTAATGCCAATTTGATGCTCCAGTCTCTGTAAAAGAATATCATGGTCAATGGTGTCAAATGCAGCACTAAGATCTAATAATACAAGTACAGAGACAAGTCCATTGTCAGAAGTAATCAGAAGGTCATTATTAACTTTAACCAGAGCTGTCTCTGTGCTATGATGAACTCTAAATCCTAACTGAAAATCCTCAAATAAACTATTGTTATGTAGAAAGTCACACAACTCTTTGGCGACTACTTTCTCCAGAATCTTAGAGAGGAAGGGGAGGTTAGAGATCGGTCTATATTACATTTGTTTTTTATTAATGACAAATCCAAAAAAATAATTTAATTCTAAACAATTTTGGCAAGTTAGCCATTGCTCTCTTTTTTTAGCAAATACAGGATAGGTGAATGGAATGTTTTTCTTTTTGAACAAACAACTCCACTTTCACACAATTACATGTGGCCCTTTTACCTTTTATTTATTCATCTTTTAGCCAGTTGCTAAGGCAAACTAACATTTTCTGAATGTAAAGCGGACCGTTTCTTCTGAACAATATGGCCTGCGACTGAGAAGAGTCGTTCGCATGGAACCGTGGATACAGGAGTCACTAGATATTTGCGGGCAAGCAGGGAGACTCTTGGCCAAAACAAAATGAACTGATGTCCTGACCTACCTCATAGCATATCATATTATATTATATTGTCTCCTTGGCCTGTGCAATATACCTGTCCAATTTACAATGCTTTCAGTTTCCCTTTTATATAGGATTTTATGCACTTTCTTTTTATCTCTAGAGTATATGTTTTATAGATTTATGTGTCTTTCTGTGTGTCTTTTTAACTTTACTTGACTCTCTGAACAAACAACCGCACAAGAGTTCTTATGTGTGCAAGCACAAACGGCAAATAAAGTTCTTGAATCTTGAATCTTGAATCTTGAGCTTGTCATGTGCTCCTGAAGGAGCAGCCCACCACTGCATGGGGCAGTCCTCCATACTTATGCTTGGCTCTGCTCCGTACCTGTGTATGTCTCTGTCAGGTTGCATCTCTTCATCTGACTCTGAATCTGTCGCTCGTGTCAGCCATGCTGTTTACGCGACAAGGAATGAACGCTGCGGGGTTGAATTGTGGGTAAAACAAGGCGGGAATGCGTTAAAAAAATTAGCGCTGTTAATTCCAGAAATTAATCATCACGCGTTAACACATTAATTTTGACAGCCCTAATTAATATAAATGTATTTATTGATTAGAATACAAACTGTTTGTATGGTACAAATAAAATTAATCAATAAATATGTAAATACTATTTTTCTTCTTCAGGGAGAAGAAGTTGCGTTTCTTCTTCTCCTCCCTGTTGAGGACGCTGCCGGGAGTCCAGCGCCGGTCCAAGTCCATCAGCAGCAGTTCCAGTGGAGGACAGACGGGGGCGCTGCCAGACCGCCAGAGCACAGAGCCCTGGAGGGACTTCCACAGGTGAGGGAGGCGGGATCAGATCGGCTCGTAGACCGGCTCGTAGACCGGCTCGTTGACCCGTCAGTAAACCAGGTCGTGTCTCTCTGCAGGTGGAAGGTGTACACAGCTGATCTGGAGTCGGCCCTGCACTACCTGCTGAGGGTCGAGCTGGCTACCCATAATACCCTGGAGGGGGAGGAGCTGAAGATCTTTAAGGACTTTGTCACTTTGGTTGCCAAGGTAACGACAGTACTGTAGTGACCACGTTAGAGTCCGTGTGTCTCTGGTTCTGTCTGCCTCTGGTTCCAGCTGTATACAGCTACTATAAAGCCTGCAGAGGTCACATAGTGTTTATAATGAATTCTAATGCAAAATGGCCGATATGAGGAATAAAGAACTTCCTGCTCGATTCACTTAGTCTCTCTACCTGTCTCTCTGTCTCTCTACCTGTCTCTCTGTCTCTCTACCTGTCTGTCTGTGCAGCTGTATCCAGGTGGGGGCTCCGTGGTGAAGCTGATGGAGACTCTCTCTGATTGGCTGCTTAGTCTGCCGCTGCAGCGAATCCCCTACCAGGCAGTCCTGGACCTGGTGGACAACAAGATGAGGGTGAGACACACACACACACACACACACACACACACACACACATACACACACACACACACAGCAGTAGCTGACTTCCTGTTTCCTGTCCAGATCTCAGGTGTGTTCCTGGGGGCGGAGCTTCGCTGGGTTGGTTGCCAGGGGAGCAGGACGGGGCTTCGAGGTTACCCATGTTCCCTCTGGACTCTGTTCCACGTCCTCACCGTCCAACATGATGCCACACCAACCGCACTGGAAAACACAGGTACACACACACACACACACACACACACACACACACACACACACACACTTCCTGGACCACCTGAGACCAGCAGACTGAAGGTCTACCTGTGTGTGATGTCTCGTGCAGGTCTGGAGGGCGAGGCCGCCCCGGTGCTGCAGGTGATGCGTCGGTACATCAGGACGTTCTTCGGCTGCGAGCAGTGTGGCCGACACTTCGAACAGGCGGCGTCCGCCACTCTGGACCGAGTCCAGAACCGAGAGGACCAGATCCTGTGGCTGTGGAACCAACACAACAGGGTCAACTACAGACTGGCTGGTACACACACACACACACACACACACACACACACACACACACACACACACACACACACACACACACACACACACACACACACACACACACACACACACACACACACACACACACACACACACACACACAGACACACACACACACACACACAGACACACACACACACACAACACACACACACACACACACACACAGACACACACACACACACACACACACACAGACACACACACACACACACACACACACACACACACACACACACACACACACACACACACACACACACACACACACACACACACACACACACACACACACACAGACACACACACACACACACACACACACACACACACACACACACACACACACAGACACACACACAGACACACACACACACACACACACACACACACACACACAGACACACACACACACACACACACACACACACACACACACACACACACACACACACACACACACACACACACACACACACACACACACACACACACACACACACACACACACACACACACACACACACACACACACACACACACACACACACACACACACACACACACACACACACAGCTGTTAGCTGTTAAAATGGTTGTTTTCTGAATAGAGTTTGGTTGATCAGGGCTATGCTAACTTAGCTCATAGTAAAGTAAATGTATATCACCTCCTCCCTGTTCCTCCTCCCTGTTCCTCCCCCTCCTCTCCTTCTTCCCCCAGGCTCCCTGAGTGATGACCCACTCTTCCCTAAAGCTCCGTGGCCGAGCCCCTCCCTCTGCTCCTCCTGCCACGAGGAGAAAAACGGCGTCCACGTCTGGAACCAAGACAACGTCCTCCACTTCCTGCGACAACACTACGGAGCCTCCAACCTGTCCCCCAAATACTCCCTGACTCCCCCACGACTCCCTCCTCCTGATCCTGATCTCGTCCCTGTGCAGACCAGCCGGCCTCAAGAGGAGCAACGAGGAGGAGGAGGAGAAGAGAGGAAGGAGCCGGAGAAGAAAGCTCAACCCGGACTCCAGGTTCTGAGGGGGAGGAGAGGGAGGAGAGGGAGGAGGCTGTGGGTCTGGGGGGAGGAGGTGGGGGAGGAGGGGTTTGGATTCTGGGTCTGGGCTTTAACAGCGTGGACATGAGTCTCTGTGTGGTCCTGTACGTCTGCTCCTGCCTCTTCCTCATGCTCCTCTTCTTCTTCTTCAAAGTCCGATCCAGGAGGTGGAAACTGCGACACTCCCGTCTCCACGTCTGACCCGGTTCTACCCGGTTCAACCCGGTTCTACCCGGACCAGACCGGTTTATAAAGGACCAGACCGGTTTGTCCCTCTGGTTCTGAGTTGTAGGAGGTTAAAGGTTAAAGGTGCCCACTAACAGCACCAGGACCTGGACCTTACTACTCTCCGTCTCATTTACATTTTGGATTTTAGTGGCTCAGATGTGGAACCTGGTCTGGATTTGTTGTATTTAAAGAACTGGTTTTAAACCTGGACCGGACTCTGAGATCTGCATTTATTTATTTTTACTAAAACTGGATCCTGGAACCAACCTGCTGGTCTGGACCAGGTGCACTGGACCAGGTGCACTGGGTCAGACTGGTTCTGCTGTGTTCACTTTGTGCCAAATGTTTGACCTGCTGACAGACTCACCTGTCCTCGCAGGGCCCGCCTCCTCCGTGTGTGTGTGTGTGTGTGTGTGTGTGTGTGTGTGTGTGTGTGTGTGTGTGTGTGTGTGTGTATCTCAACTGTGAAACCCCATCCTCATGAATGGATCTCTACACACTGATTGATTGATTGGGTGGTTGATTGATTGATTGATTGGGTGGTTGATTGGTTGGTTGATTGATTGAAGGTATTATTGATCCGTGTGTCTTGGCGCCCCCCTGTGGCGACTGCAGACACAAACTGTAACAGAGTCTGACCACATAAAAGTTTAGATTTTTACAAATATATTAATGATTGATTAATGATTGATTAATGGTTGTTGTAGATTTTTGTTTTTGCTTTATTTTTCTATAAAAAACTCTAATTCTGGATTTCAGAGTCACAAACTGAAATCAATATTGGGGCATTTAAAATAGCTGATAACAGATCAGCTGATACACAACGATCACTTTGGTTATTATTGATCGAATATGTGAGAAGACATTTTACTGTGTAAAAAGAAACGATAAACTCTGAGCAGCAGCAGTTTGTTACATTTAAACCTTTCAGCCTTGAATTCATTATTATTGATTTCAAACCTCTCCAGGTTTTCCAGGTCTTTCAGACTCTGTTAAAGTTTGTTCAGGAGCAAAAGTGTAAAGTATTAAAAGTGTTTTTTTATTATCAGGAGTCACTCTGTGATGTCACGTGTTACACGTGCTGATGGTGTGATGTCATAGTGATGTTTTCAAGGAGCGTGAAATTAAATGTTTTTTATTTTAAACAGATGAATGTGACGTCTTTAAGGTTTATTTTAACATTTTGAATGAAAAATCTGTTTTTCTTTGGAGGACAACCCAGAAATAAAATAAAAAAATTATTATTTTACTGCTGCTGAGTTTAATTAGACTGCAAATAAAGAGAAACCGTTAAAATAAATTTAATTAATTGAATTATTTTCCTACATTGTGAATAACACATTTAATTCTGTCCACATGAATTACAAGTTTGTATTTTTTTCAACATTAAAAGTAATAAAACTGCTTAAATGCAAAAAGAAAACAATAAAAGTCAAAATGGAATTAAACTTTAAACCTTAAAATGTTTCACAGAAACTGAAAACACAAGAAAGAAGCATTTAAGATTTTACATTTTGATTATAAGTTGTTCTTTCTTCAGGAGTCATTTTATTTTTAATTATTTACTTGTTAAATCAAAATTTCAGCCGTTTTTTGTTTAAATTTTCTGTTTGATTTTATAAATTTTATCAATTACTAATTTTGGCCTTTTCTTCCTTTTTAAGGTTACACAAATTTTTATTTTAAAGTATTTTCATGTCTTTATATGATAATGACAGCTGAAGACAGAGAGAGGGGATGATACGCAGCAAGGGGCCACAGGTCAGGTTCGAACCCTGGGCCGCTGCAGCATGGACTCAGCCTCGGTACGTGGGATGCCAGCTCTACCCACTGAGCTAACCGGGTGCCCAATGTTACACATCTTTAATCTATTTATTTTTCTGGCTAAAATGATCCCCTGTACTTCTGTGAACAGCCTGTACCTTCAGGTAAACTCTGTGGTGTTGATTCTTTATCAGCACTTTGTGTTTGTGAGTTCGACAGTGATGGAGTGAAGAGTCAGGAGGATGTTTTATCTGCTGGTCCCTGAACGCACCGTCCCTCCTCACTGCTGTTTGTACTTTCTGATGATGTTTTAATGAGATGTAAATAATCCGTCTGAATAAATCCTGGTGCTGCAGCTCTCACTGACTAGTCTTTACTGCAGGTTGCTGGTTGAAGATGAGCAACGCTGCCCCGAACCACTGAGCAAGCCAGCAGCTTCAGATCTGAAACCACCTCTATCAGTCTGACCTTTGACCTTGTCAGGTTGGTCCAGACTTCATGCCATAAAAGGAAGAAATAAAAGTTTTGGGAATTGGACTGATGTGTCCCTGTGCTGTGATTTATTAGCGCTAGCAGTTTAGCTCTGGATGCTAATGTTGCTCAGTCAGTCACAAAGACAAAGCTAACATCCTGAGGGGTACTGCACAAAAGTAGGATAAAGAAATCCAGGATAATTGAGCAAGCGCAGTTTGACCTAGCCTGCTCGGTGCATCCTGGTTTAATCGGTTGCACGTTTGCTGAGCCAGGATTAAAAGGTGCGGCTATGTTAAGCCAGGTGTAGATAGTCGGGATAAGTGCGTGTTCACGGCATACTGAAATAGACCTCGCGATCGCTCACAGAATCACCGATGGGAACATGGATAAGAGTCGCTGAACAACAGCTCCTGATGGAGTTCTATGAAGAGGTGGAAGATAGAAGAAACAAAGGCAATACCAATGCCATAATTAAAGAAAGAGAGAAAGCCTGGCAGACAATAGCGGACCGGCTTAATGCTTAAGTAGTCCAAAACTGTACAATGAATAAACAGTGCTCCACTGGAACTGTCATCATTAGGCTCCAATTAAAGGACTAAAGGAGTTACTTTAAGTCCACTAATCAACTGTTGTACACTTTGCTTTAAATGTGGCAAGTAGAGGTTCATGTTACTTAAATGTAGAGTATGATTAAGTGCAAACAATTATCCACAATGTGTGTCATTTAATCTATTTTTATCTATTTTATCTTTCTATCCTTCATAAAGAACCAACTTGTCTGGCCATAAAAGGACCTGGAAGCAAGTTAAAGTTAAATACAAGAACATTTTGCAGGCTGGTCAGTGACTCTAAAGTAGATAACAGTGAACAAATGAGGTGAATAGATTAGGTGTCTGCTGACATGTTGAATGTCTGTATGATTGTAGCAGTTTAAAAAAAGCCCATAGAACTGGCACAGGGGGCGGCCCACCAAGCCAGGATATGACCCCAGCGGAGGAGCTGGCACTCCATTTAAATAAAGGGAGGCCAGTGATGGAGGGAATCCATGGAGGGACAGTAACAGACTGTCCCAGCCACAGAAACTGTCTGCTTCATACAAGGTACATATTGCAGTGCTACTGCACATGGAACACAATCAAATAAATATATTATACTGTCTGACTTTAGATTTCCTTGCAGTGTCTGGGAACACGCTTACACTTTTGGAGCCACCAGAAGATGATCCGGTTAGTACATTGTATTGAAATCACAGGCTTGGTATGTCCTGTGAAATCTTAATTCAAGTTCTCATACATGTATGTATATGGCAGGGGGAAGGCACATCTGCAGCTGCAGAATGCACTTCTGCAGATGAGGAGACTGTGTCACTGGACTCCAGAAGGCTTGAGGTATGTCAATTTTATGGAAATATCCTGCTTGTCCATAAAGGATATGAAGTCAGTGATGTGGTGCTAATAGAAAATATGTGTAACAGGACACAGATGATGCAGTCTCCTAAGTAGCCTGGTAACATTGTGAGTATTGGCCAAAGTAAATCTATATTATGCACAAATCCTGCTTTGCTTATTTGACATTTCTTTTATAGACTTCACAAACTGTCAGAAGGCTTTATGCGAAGCACCTGGAGAGACAGATAGAGCTGGCAGACGTTAAAATAAAACTGAAGAAGAGAAAGCTCCAAGAAATGGAGCTGGATCTTGAAATTAAACGCCGGACACTCAGGAAACTGGACCTGGAAATCCAGAAACTAGAAAGAGAAGTGAGTATTTCAGTGCACACAGTAACCATAACTGCAATACAGTGTTTTAATCTTTGTTGGTTTTGTTCTCTCTATTCCAGGATCCAAGCAACCAAGGCAAATGAGGGCTGCCAAATAAAAATTCAACTAGAAAACATTGTGGTGTCCTCCCTTTTTCATGAATGTGAAGTAGAATTTAAAAGAACCACCAATGCTAAAGAGGCTAAATCCAAAAATTAAGAGAAGAAATGTGCAATATATTGCTCCCTGACAAGTCTGCCATTAATGTTGTCTGGGAAGATGGGAGCATTTTCCCAGTCAACATGAACAGCCACTCGGGGGGGCCTCTCCTTTCTCAGGCCTGCAATGTTATGCAGTACTGCGCATGCAGCAATGACATCACAGGCCCTGTCCGGGGAAACTCTCAGGTGGTGCAGGCACTGAAACCGAGATTTCAGAAGGCCGAAGGTCATCTCGATTCGAGCCCTTGTCTTATTGTGTGCGTGGTTGTAGGCCTGCTGTGGTGGGGTTTGGGGGTCCGCAAGGGGAGTCAAGAGGAATGACTCGCAGGCGTAGCCTTTGTCTCCCAGCAGCACACCAGAGAATTTGCCTGATAATACAAGATATCATTTAGAAAACTACACGGCAGAGTTAAACACACATGATGTCCAAGGTGCTTACAGTACAAATAAAATGTGTGGCTTACCTTGTGAAAGTCTCTCGTAAATTGGACTAGCCCGAAAGACTCATGCACATGCAGAGTCATGCACTGAGCCAGGCCACTTTGCCTCTAAATTGCTGACAAGGCAGTCAGCATCACATATCATCTGAAATGTTAAGTTGTAACCTATTAAGGTCATTTAATGGACAGAATTAATTTATGCAGGTCATAGTAAGCACAAATCACTCTTACCTGAACATTGATGCTGTGGAAGGATTTCCTGTTAACATAATCTCCCTCATGTTCTCCTGAGGGGCGTTTGATCCTGATGTGTGTGCAATCCACTGCACCAATGATGTTAGGGAAAGCTGTAACAAAAAATAGTGAGTATCCAACTGACTGATCAAATTAGAAACTAATGGTTGCATGTTTAAATTGAGGTTACCTGCAATCTTGTAAAACTCCTCCTTGATGTAGAGGGGTCTTCTGTGGCCAGGGAAGGTGATGAATATGTTGCTGAATGACTTCAGTGCCATACAAACACGTCTTATTGTGCGGCAAATGGTTCCTTTATTGAGGTTCTCTGCATCCCCAACAGAATAAAGCAAACCATCTCAATGTAACACAGACCATCTGTGTTACATTGAATCTGTATCTCTCAATGAGATGGTCATCTCCAACAGCCAATGGGTCTGACCTGTCCCAGAAGACTCTTTCATGACTAAATGCTCGTCTGAGGATTAGGGCTTCCTCATCCAGTACATCCTCCAAGAAAGGGCAAGCCATTATGAAGAGGGAACAGATGAATGGGAGTTAGACCTATATATACTATATTGTCCTCGTCACAGATTTCATTGAAAACAGCTTTGCAACTTCATCAGCTGTGTTTTGTAATCTCAATTACTGCAATAAACACATATTTATGAAACCTCTTACTGCAGTTTGACAAGCAGTCTTCATTAGCATAGCAATACAACACTTGTCCTGAGTAATAATACTACCACTTGAATCAATATAAAAAGACTGTTGCAATTACAAACAGCCAACAGATTTAAATGAAATGAGAAATGACAATATATATATGTAATATTTTAATGCAGGATAATTAAAATGATGCAACATACTTAGAAAGACCATGGACATGCTGTAAAACACATTAATTCCTCACAGGACTGACGGTGGAAATACAGGTGAATCATTAGGATTAATGTTAGCCTGGCTGTTAGCCTGGTCTGGAGCAGGCTAACTGCAGAGAATAAATCACCATAGTAACTTGGCCGGGATAAGTTTAACCTGCTTTCATGCAACCGACTTGAGGCTAAATTAAGCCAGGATAACCAACATATCCCGGCTTAATCCCTTATCCTGGTTTTGTGCAATACCCCTCTGGTGATAAGCCTGTGTAATGTTCACCATCTTAGTTAGTATGCTAACAAATGGGAATGCTGATGGGAATGTCTCTAGTTCTGCAGGTATTGGACTCGACCTGATGATGGCGCTAGAGGAGTCAGAGGATTGATAAAGTTATTATATTAAAAAAACGTATAATTCATCCTGAACATGAACACAGAGACGTAAATACAGACGTACACACAGAGACGTAAACAGAAACGTAAACACAGATGTAAACACAGAGACATTAACACAGTCGTAAACACTAACCTAAAGACAGAGACGTAAAGACAGAAACATAAACACAGAGACGTAAACACAGAGACGTAACACAGACGTAAACACAGAGACGTAAACACAGACACGTAAACACAGAGACGTAACACAGGCGTAAACACAGAGACGTAAACACAAAGACTTAAACACAGACGTAAACACAGAGACGTAAACACAGATGTAAACACACAGACTTAAACACAGACGTAAACACAGAGACGTAAACACAGATGTAAACACACAGACGTAAACACAGAAACGAAAACACAGAGACGTAAACACAGACGTAAACACAGAAACGTAAACACAGAGACGTAAACACAGAGGCGTAAACACAGATATAAACAGAGAGACGTAAACACAGATGTAAACACAGAAACGTAAACTCAGAAACGTAAACACAGAGACGTAAGCACAGACATAAACACTGAGACGTCAACACAGAGACATAAACACAGACGTAAACAGAGAGACGTAAACACAGACGTAAATACAGAGACGTAAACACAGACGTAAACACAGAGGGGTAAACACAGAGACGTAAACACAGAGACGTAAACACAGAAACGTAAACACAGAGACGTAAACACAGAGACGTAAACACAGACGTAAACACAAAGAGGTAAACACAGAGACGTAAACACAGACGTAAACACAGAGGGGTAAACACAGAGGCGTAAACACAAACGTAAACACAGAGAGGTAAACACAGAGACGTAAACACAGAAACGTAAACACAGAGACGTAAACACAGAGACGTAAACACAGACGTAAACACAGAGACGTAAACACAGAGGCGTAAACACAGACGTAAACAGAGATATTGTAAACAGACATATTGTAAACAGAGAGACGTGAACACAGAAACGCGAACGCAGAGACGTAAACAGAGACGTATACACAGAGACGTAAACGCAGAGACGTAGACGCAGAGACGTAAACGCAGAGACGTAAACACAGACGTGAACACAGAGACGTAAACACAGAGACTTAAACACAGAGACTTAAACACAGACGTAAACAGAGAGACATAAACACAGAGACGTAAACACAGAGACGTAAGCACAGACATAAACACTGAGACGTCAACACAGAGACATGAACACAGACGTAAACAGAGAGACGTAAACACAGACGTTAACACAGAGAGGTAAACACAGAGACGTAAACACAGACGTAAACACAGAGACGTAAACAGAAACGTAAACACAGATGTAAACACAGAGACATTAACACAGTCGTAAACACTAACCTAAAGACAGAGACGTAAAGACAGAAACATAAACACAGAGACGTAAACACAGAGACGTAACACAGACGTAAACACAGAGACGTAAACACAGACACGTAAACACAGAGACGTAACACAGGCGTAAACACAGAGACGTAAACACAAAGACTTAAACACAGACGTAAACACAGAGACGTAAACACAGATGTAAACACACAGACTTAAACACAGACGTAAACACAGAGACGTAAACACAGATGTAAACACACAGACGTAAACACAGAAACGAAAACACAGAGACGTAAACACAGACGTAAACACAGACGTAAACACAGAAACGTAAACACAGAGACGTAAACACAGAGGCGTAAACACAGATATAAACAGAGAGACGTAAACACAGATGTAAACACAGAAACGTAAACTCAGAAACGTAAACACAGAGACGTAAGCACAGACATAAACACTGAGACGTCAACACAGAGACATAAACACAGACGTAAACAGAGAGACGTAAACACAGACGTAAACACAGAGACGTAAACACAGACGTAAACACAGAGGGGTAAACACAGAGACGTAAACACAGAGACGTAAACACTGAAACGTAAACACAGAGACGTAAACACAGAGACGTAAACACAGACGTAAACACAAAGAGGTAAACACAGAGACGTAAACACAGACGTAAACACAGAGGGGTAAACACAGAGGCGTAAACACAAACGTAAACACAGAGAGGTAAACACAGAGAGGTAAACACAGAGGCGTAAACACAGACATAAACAGAGAGACGTAAACAGAGAGACGTAAACACAGAAACGTAAACACAGAGACGTAAACACAGAGACGTAAACACAGACGTAAACACAGAGGCGTAAACACAGACGTAAACAGAGATATTGTAAACAGACATATTGTAAACAGAGAGACGTGAACACAGAAACGCGAACGCAGAGACGTAAACAGAGACGTATACACAGAGACGTAAACGCAGAGACGTAGACGCAGAGACGTAAACGCAGAGACGTAAACACAGACGTGAACACAGAGACGTAAACACAGAGACTTAAACACAGAGACTTAAACACAGACGTAAACAGAGAGACATAAACACAGAGACGTAAACACAGAGACGTAAGCACAGACATAAACACTGAGACGTCAACACAGAGACATGAACACAGACGTAAACAGAGAGACGTAAACACAGACGTTAACACAGAGAGGTAAACACAGAGACGTAAACACAGACGTAAACACAGAGGGGTAAACACAGAGACGTAAACACAGAAACGTAAACACAGAGACGTAAACACAGACGTAAACACAAAGAGGTAAACACAGAGACGTAAACACAGACGTAAACACAGAGGGGTAAACACAGAGGCGTAAACACAGACGTAAACACAGAGAGGTAAACACAGAGAGGTAAACACAGAGAGGTAAACACAGAGGCGTAAACACAGACGTAAACAGAGAGACGTAAACAGAGAGACGTAAACACAGAAACGTAAACACAGAGAGGTAAACACAGAGGCGTAAACACAGACGTAAACAGAGAGACGTAAACAGAGAGACGTAAACACAGAAATGTAAACACAGAGACGTAAACACAGAGACGTAAACACAGACGTAAACACAGAGACGTAAACACAGAGGCGTAAACACAGACGTAAACAGAGAGATTGTAAACAGACAGATGGTAAACAGAGAGACGTGAACACAGAAACGCGAACGCAGAGACGTAAACAGAGACGTATACACAGAAACTTAAACACAGAGACTTAAACACAGACGTAAACAGAGAGACATAAACACAGAGACGTAAACACAGAGACGTAAACACAGAGACGTAAGCACAGACATAAACACTGAGACGTCAACACAGAGACATAAACACAGACGTAAACAGAGAGACGTAAACACAGACGTAAACACAGAGAGGTAAACACAGAGACGTAAACACAGAGACGTAAACACAGAAACGTAAACACAGAGACGTAAACACAGAGACGTAAACACAGACGTAAACACAAAGAGGTAAACACAGAGACGTAAACACAGACGTAAACACAGAGGGGTAAACACAGAGGCGTAAACACAGAGAGGTAAACACAGAGGCGTAAACACAGACGTAAACAGAGAGACGTAAACAGAGAGACGTAAACACAGAAACGTAAACACAGAGAGGTAAACACAGAGGCGTAAACACAGACGTAAACAGAGAGACGTAAACAGAGAGACGTAAACACAGAAACGTAAACACAGAGAGGTAAACACAGAGGCGTAAACACAGACGTAAACAGAGAGACGTAAACAGAGAGACGTAAACACAGAAATGTAAACACAGAGACGTAAACACAGAGACGTAAACACAGACGTAAACACAGAGACGTAAACACAGAGGCGTAAACACAGACGTAAACAGAGAGATTGTAAACAGACAGATGGTAAACAGAGAGACGTGAACACAGAAACGCGAACGCAGAGACGTAAACAGAGACGTATACACAGAAACTTAAACACAGAGACTTAAACACAGACGTAAACAGAGAGACATAAACACAGAGACGTAAACACAGAGACGTAAGCACAGACATAAACACTGAGACGTCAACACAGAGACATAAACACAGACGTAAACAGAGAGACGTAAACACAGACGTAAACACAGAGAGGTAAACACAGAGACGTAAACACAGAGACGTAAACACAGAGACGTAAACACAGACGTAAACACAAAGAGGTAAACACAGAGACGTAAACACAGACGTAAACACAGAGGGGTAAACACAGAGGCGTAAACACAGAGAGGTAAACACAGAGGCGTAAACACAGACGTAAACAGAGAGACGTAAACAGAGAGACGTAAACACAGAAACGTAAACACAGAGAGGTAAACACAGAGGCGTAAACACAGACGTAAACAGAGAGACGTAAACAGAGAGACGTAAACACAGAAATGTAAACACAGAGACGTAAACAGACACCCTCTCCACATTCAAGAGTAGGCTTAAGACATTCCTCTTTGATAAAGCTTATAGTTAGGGCTGGATCAGGTGAGTCCTGAACCATCCCTTAGTTATGCTGCTATAGGCCTAGACTATCGGGGGATTTCCCATGGCGCACTGAGCTACTCTCTTCCTCTCTCTTTCTGCACTCATTCATGTCCCTTTAATGCATGTTACTAACTCCACTTCTTCCCCGGAGTTCTTGTGCTTTCTCGTCTCGCAGGTTCTCATGGATCCTGGTGGAGCCTCCTGCCATGGTCCTGCTTGACTGCCATTGCCAATACTGTTGTTGCTGTGCACCTGTCTGTCTGTCTGTCGCTCTCTCTCTCTCTCTCTCTCTCTCTCTCTCTCTCTCTCTCTCTCACCCCAACTGGTCGAGACAGACGACCACCCACCTAGAGCCGGAGGATCTGTCCTAGGTTTCTGCCTTTTAACAGGCAGTTTTTCCTTGCCCTTGTCGCCAAGTGCTTGCTCATGGTGGTACTGTTGGGTCTCTGTAATTAATGTTAAAGAGTTCGGTCTAGACCAGTGGGGTATTGCACAAAAGTAGGATAAAGAAATCCAGGATAAGTGAGCAAGCGCGGCTTGACTTAGCCTGCTCGGCGCATCCTGGCTTAATCGGTTGCACGTTTGCCGAGCCAGGATGAAAAGGCGCGGCTATGTTAAGCCAGGTGTAGATAGTCGGGATAAGTGCGTGTTCACGGCATACTGAAATAGACCTCGCGATCGCTCACAGAATCACCGATGGGAACATGGATAAGAGTCACGCTTCGTATTTCACGGCCGCTGAAAAACAGCTGCTGATGGAGTTCTATGAAGAGGTGGAAGATAGAAGAAAAAAGGCAATACCAATGCCATAATTAAAGAAAGAGAGAAAGCCTGGCAGACAATAGCGGACCGGCTTAATGCTTAAGTAGTCCAAAACTGTACAATGAATAAACAGTGCTCCACTGGAACTGTCATAATTAGGCTACAATTAAAGGACTAAAGGAGTTACTTTAAGTCCACTAATCAACTGTTGTACACTTTGCTTTAAATGTGGCAAGTAGAGGTTCATGTTACTCAGAAAATGTAAAGTATGATTAAGTGCAAACAATTATCCACAATGTGTGTCATTTAATCTATTTTTATCTATTTTATCTTTCTATCCTTCATAAAGAACCAACTTGTCTGGCCATAAAAGGACCTGGCAGCAAGTTAAAGTTAAATACAAGAACATTTTGCAGGCTGGAAAGTGACTTTAAAGTAGATAACAGTGAACAAATGAGGTGAATAGATTAGGTATCTGCTGACTTGTTGAATGTCTGTATGATTGTAGCAGTTAAAAAAAGCCCATAGAACTGGCACAGGGGGCCCACCAAGCCAGGATATGTGCTGCAAATGGTCCCTTTATTGAGGTTCTCTGCATCCCCAACAGAATAAAGGAAGCTCCCACTTGCAAAACATCTCAATGTAACACAGACCATCTGTGGTACAGTGAGAACATGGCTTCCTGCCGTCTGGTGCTGTATTTTTTGGACCCAGCAGCCTACATAAATATCTTAGTCCATCACCTGAGAATCTGTATCTCTCAATGAGATAGTCCTCTCCAACAGCCAATGGGTCTGACCTGTCCCAGAAGACTCTTTCATGACTAAATGCTCGTCTGAGGATTAGGGCTTCCTCATCCAGTACATCCTCCAAGAAAGGGCAAGCCATTATGAAGAGGGAACAGGTGTGAATAATATATATATATTATGGCATGCCGTTTAGGAAATGAAGCTTTGAATATATGAAATGAATCTTGGATATACTGATAAAAATGTGAGAATACTGAATGAAATTGAAAACCTAGTTGTATCCTTTTCATCAAAGTGATAGCCTTCTGAATTAGCTGGTTTTACAAAATGGCATCAGTTGAAATATTACAATACTTTCTTAAACTGGAAAACTTTTTTGCTTTTTCTGTCAGGATTTAGCCTGAGGCCTGTTGTAGTCGGCCTGCCACCATTAAAAAGGGAGGGAACTTCTTCGTCAGGAGAACGGTATTGGGCACGGGTACTATGGGAAGGATTTTGGCCCGTACAAGCACTTGCCAATGAGTTAATAATGTCCTCATTGCTCAGTATTGCTGCCACAAGGTTCCTGACTGACTCATTCTCACTTCTACAAGATGACAGCAGTGCCTTGATTGACCAGTCAAGTTTCATTGAATATATTAAAAGATTCATTCAATATATTAAAAGTTTCATTCCATATATTCAAAGATTCATTTTATATATTCAAAGATTAATCTCTTAAACGGTATGCCATAATATATACTATATTGCCCTTGTCACAGATTTCATTGAAAACACCTTTGCAACTTCATCAGCTGTGTTTTGTAATCTCAATTACTGCAATAAACACATATTTATGCAATTTGGCAAGCAGTCTTCATTAGCATAGCAATATAACACTTGTCCTGAGTAATAATACTACCACTTGAATCAATATAAAAAAGACTGTTGCAATTACAAACAGCCAACAGATTTAAATGAAATCAGAAATGACAATATATATGTAATATTTTAATGCAGAATAATTAAAATGATGCAACATACTTAGAAAGACCATGGACATGCTGTAAAACACATTAATTCCTCACAGGATTGACGGTGGAAATACAGGTGAATCACTAGGATTAATCTTAGCCTGGCTGTTAGCCTGGTCTGGAGCAGGCTAACTGCAGAGAATAAATCACCATAGTAACTTGGCCGGGATAAGTTTAACCTGCTTTCATGCAACCGAGCCAGGATAACCAACATATCCCGGCTTAATCCCTTATCCTGGTTTTGTGCAATACCCCTCTGCTCTATTTGAAAAGTGTCCTGAGATAACTTCTGTTATGAATTGGCGCTATACAAATAAAATTGAATTGAATTGAATTGAATTGAATTGAATTAAACACAGAGACGTAAACACAGACGTAAACACAGAGACGTAAACACAGAGGCGTAAACACAGACGTAAACAGAGAGATTGTAAACAGACAGATTGTAAACAGAGAGACGTGAACACAGAAACGCGAACGCAGAGACGTAAACAGAGACGTATACACAGAGACGTAAACGCAGAGACGTAGACGCAGAGACGTAAACGCAGAGACGTAAACACAGACGTGAACACAGAGACGTAAACACAGAGACTTAAACAGAGAGACTTAAACACAGACGTAAACAGAGAGACATAAACACAGAGACGTAAACACAGAGACGTAAACACAGAAACGTGAACACAGAAACGCAAACACAGAGACGTAAACAAAGATGTAAACACAGAGACGTAAACACAGAAACGCAAACACAGAGACGTAAACACAGAGACGTAAACACAGAGACTTAAACACAGACGTAAACACAGAGACGTAAACACAGAGACGTAAACACAGACGTAAACACAGAAACGTAAACACAGACGTAAACACAGAGAGGTATACACAGAGACGTAAACACAGACGTAAACACAGAGACGTAAACACAGAGACGTAAACACAGATGTGACACAGAGACGTTAACACAAAGACTTAAACACAGAAACGTGAACAC
>NW_026136762.1:207500-235000 GCF_905237075.1 Dicentrarchus labrax
CTAGTGTACTGTACTGTACTGGACTGGACTCTACTGGACTCTACTGTACTGTACTGGACTGGATGGTGATGTACAGATGTGTGTGTGTGTGTGTGGTTACATTAACAACCAGTAGTGAGCTGTAACTGGAAACCAGACTGTCCCAGTTCAGAGTTGAACTTTTAAAGTTACATAGAAACTTTTCTGTGTAACGACGCCTATTAGGAACTTATTGGGATCAATATTATGATGATTACAGTGTATCAGTCACATTTGATTGATCATGTTCACTTTGAACTCTAATGGTATCAGTGATATAGTGTGAGTGACAATACAGGTGTGCTGAGTGATGACCTCTGACCGCTGTCTGCGTTCATGAATGGAGACACATTGTCGATTGAGTATGAGGATGTTTGTTCCAGACAAGCTCTGGTTTAATAATAATAACTTTACTGGACTCTTACGTGGTCCAATACGTATCCAGATACAAGGTACACAATTCAGGGACAATGTGTTTTAATATGAAACAATTTGATTCGATTTAATTAAATTCTACATTAAAATAAACTTCAAATCCATTTATTTTATAAAACACCAGAGAATCCCAACTATTTGTTTCTTTATAGGGTGATACTGAAGACAATTCACTGATTTCAGAATTACAGACATTGTGTTTGTTGCTTTTCTAACAGACAGACAGGCAGGCAGGCAGGCAGACAGACAGACAGACAGACAGACAGACAGACAGACAGACAGACAGACAGAGAGACACAGACACAGACACAGACACAGACAGGCAGGCAGGCAGGCAGGCAGACAGACAGACAGACAGACAGACAGACCTCAGTTGTGGTGTGTTTAATATTTGTGCATTGTTGCTAGCTGTGCTAGCTGTGTTAGCATCCACAGACTCCTCCTTACCTGCACAGGTGTCACTGTGTCGTCTCGCCAGGTGAGTGTTAAGATCTGTCGACTGCTGCACTTAGATTTTTTGTCTCTGGCGTTGACCTTTGACCTTTCAGGAGAGTGGAGACCCTAACTTTTGAATCAGACCATCGACCGGTTCCAGGGGTCTGCGTACCGATGTGGTGGCATCTATAACGTTAAAACTGATTTTTGACTCGTATCAAAAAATCTTTACACTACTAATACTAACCTAATTACTGATTACTCATCAATTAGGTTACAAGTATGGATCAGAGAACATGTTCTCTTTTTGGAGTTTAGAACAAGCTTTAAATAAGTAAAAGAGATCTGGAGTTCATTAAACAGACTGTAAACTGGACCTGCACTGTAACCTGGAACTGGAGATAGACCTGGACTTTAAGCTGGACCTGGACCTGTACTGTAACCTGGAACTGGACCTAGACCTGGACTTTAAGCTGGAGAAGGCCTGATTGGCTGCAGACATACAGGATGGTATCATCTGCATAGAAATATACAGCGATCAGCCCTAACACAGTGAGCTCTGCCAGTAATACTGATTATCACTCGGTAACAGGTGAGGGGGGGGGGGTATATCAGTGCTCCTGTCAGTGGGTCGGGGGGGTATCATGGCTCCTGTCAGTGGGGGGGGTATATCAGGCAGACAGTGAACAGAGTTTATGTGTTAGAAGCAGGAAAAATGTACAGCATGAGGATCTGATTCACTTTGACAAGAACCACATTGTGATGGACGACTGGATCAGAACATCTCCAAACCTGCAGCTCTTGTGGGGGGTTCCCGGTCTGCAGAGGAGACAGGGTCATGGGGGGCCAAGGCTCATTGATGCACGTGTGGAGTGAAGGCTGGCCCGTGTGGTCCGATCCAACAGACAAACTACTGTAGCTCAAACTACTGAAACAGTTAATGCTGGTTCTGATACAAAGGGGTCAGAACACACAGTGCAGAGCAGTCTGTTAGTCCTGAGTCTGATAAATATTTTAATAATTCAAATTTAAACATCAAACATAGTTAAACAGTTTGTAATTTCTCTCACATCAAAACAATGAGGTGGTGAAGCAGCCTGGGATCATGGGAGTTGTTGTCTTCACCACCACTGCTGTCATTGCTTTTTAAAGTGCAGGTCCTAAAGTCCTAAAGTCTGTATCTGACTCAGTGACTGAATGATGACGTTCATACCGTTAGTCAGTTTAGTGTTGGAGTTTCCTGATCTCGACATTCTTAAGGAGGCTTTTTGCCTCATTTCAAATCGCAGAATATTCTGCTGGTTTTGACCCATTGACATGGTCAGTCTGCTAGGTGAGTGAAACACGTCATTAGTAGACAGAATATTATAACAGACTCTTCAGGAGGACAAAGTGTAAATCATTTATAGGATTATTCATTCTGTAAATCAGTAGCTTGATTTATGATTGATTCATTGATTGGCTCCTCTTTGCCCTGTTATTACATTAACAAACTCTTTTTCAAATTAAAAGTACTCAGAATCCCTTCATTTCCAAACAAGGCTTTTATTGTGAAACATTTGCAGGACCATGTTATGGGAAATGGGACTCTAATATATCCCAATCCCATTTTGTGCTGTGAAAATCTGAGGAACGTAGGAATGACCCCCTTCATCAGATCTGAGGTCAGCAATGTTTACTACCAAAAGAGACAAAACAAGAAAATCTGTTTGGAGCCACAAAACATTTCTGAGCCTTAAAATTTCTCTGCAGATCAAACAAACTGTAAACCAGCAGCGTTGGTGGTGAAAGAAAGAAACAAATTCTCCTCTGAGACTTTTATTCTTTTGGATTTGGAGTCCAAAGTTAGCCGAGCTAGGAAGACTCAAGACTAACAGCATATGCTGATGATGTTTGGTGTTTAATGGATACATATTTTTATGATTGGAGAGTGAAAGAGTCTAATCCCCCCGTCCCTCCGGTTTACTGTAAATGCTGGTTGCCTGTGCCAGCATAGAAGAAGTATATCATATTGTTGATTGTCTGCAGTGATGATGTATTTCTGTAGTCTCAGATTACCGCAGACAATAATCTCTGTGGTGATCAAAGGTTTATGATACCGACACGTTTTCATCAGTTAGATAATCTTCACTAACAAGTGAGAATATTTTATTGGAGTATAAACACAACGAAGCTGTTCAGGTGGACGAGTTGATCAGACGACCTCTGTAGTCTCGTTTAGACTCATTAGCAACTTGTTAGCAACCACCTTTTTAAGCATTGTTAGCATTCACAGGACGGATAGTTACTGACCGGTTTGAAGCTTGAGTTAACCACAGACTTATTTCAGACATCTGACTTTGTTAGCTAACATGCTAACTCCGTTCAGGGTTTTAGCGCTGTGCTCTGAATACATGCGAGCTCTCTTTGTAGCATGGTGATTGTTCAGTATGTAGATCTCTCCTGGAACGGCCTACAGCCACATATTGATCATTCAATAGGCAGACAGAGTAAGTGCTGCAGTATCTGCACCCACTGTTACTGACCTGTAAAAACAAGGCCGACACTCTGAGAATACAAACCAGCACAAAGCCCAAAAGCTGCCGGCAGAGAGCCTGAAAGTGAACCAGTATTAATGCATGAACTTTAATGCACTTACTTCCTGTTTGTGTTTACATGGTCTTCTTCCCGTTAATAACAACCTAATATATCATCTTAATCTGTGTGATTATGATTATTGATCATCCTAAGATACACTATCACACCCTGTTTGACTGTGTCACATTCTGCTCATTAATACACCCTCATCCACTCTCTGCTTCTCTTTAAGTTTACAGAATCTCCTGAAACTCATTTTTATTTCTGTGCAAACTGTCTGGGCCTCCTGTAGGGAGGAGGAGGGGGAGGAGGAGGGGGATGAGGGGGAGGAGAGGAAACAACGAGGAGAAACTGTGAGCTGTCACATGTGGAGGTGTTTCCTCAGTTTGTTCTGCAGGTAGAAGAGAAAGTGTGAAAGTGTAATCCTTTAAACCTCTTCTCCCTCTCTCCTCCCTCTCCTCTATCCTCCTCTCTCCTCCTCCCTCTCTCCTCCCTCTCCTCTCCTCTCCTCCTCTCCCTTCTCTCCTCCTCCCCTCTCTCCTCCTCCCTCCTCTCCTCTATCCTCCCCTCCTCCCCTCTCACCTCCCATCCTCTACTCCTCCTCCTCCCCCCTCCCTGTCTCTCCTCCTGTTGTAGCTGTGTCCCTGTGCTGAGCCGACCTCCATCCTGATGATCTCCAGTCTCCTCCTTTCCATCCTGCTCTGACTCAACTCCTCTGACCTGAACACCCCCCTCCTCCGCTCCTCCCCTCTGCCCCCCCCAGCACTGACCTCTGACCTCCCTGTTTCCTCCACATCATCATGGATCTGAAACGTTTTGGAGGAGCTCTCTGCAGGATCCCTGACACTTAAACCGTCTGACCTCTGGCTGGTCAGGACCGTCTCCTCCCAGCGAGTCCAGCCCCTCCATCACTTCCTGTCCCGTCCTCCTCGATACTGACGGCGTCCACCATGTCGGAGGGGCTGCTGCAGGTGGAGATCCCGGACTTCGGCAGCAGCGTGCTGGGCAGCCTGAACGAGCAGCGGCTGCTGGGTCACTACTGCGACGTCTCCATCCTTGTGCAGGGTCAGGCCTTCAAGGCTCACCGCGCCGTCCTCGCCGCCTCCTCGCTCTACTTTAGAGACCTGTTCAGCTCCGCAGCTGACTCCTCCTCTTCCTCGTCCTCCTCTTCCTCCCAGGCGGTGTTCGAGCTGCCGTCCTCGGTGACGCCAACGTGTTTTCAGCAGATTCTGTCCTTCTGCTACACGGGACGCCTCAGCATGGCCGCCAGCGAGCAGCTGGTGCTCATGTACACTGCCGGGTACCTGCAGATCCAGAACATTGTGGAGCGAGGCATGGAGCTGATGATGATGAAGGCCTCCTCCTCCTCCTCGCCTCTTTGCTGCGACTCACAGGTGGGTGTAGCCCCGCCCACAGAGCAGGACAGCTGCTTCCTGTTCCTCATGTTCAGTCTGCGACCAACAAGAAACTAAACGTGTTGGAAAACATCTGATTGTGGATATAAAGGCTGAAGGAGTCAACTGTGACTCCCAGGGTGCATTTCACTAACAAACAGCCAATCAGAGAGTTCAACCCTAAAGATACATTCCTCAGTAACCCTAGCGACATACGAACAGATCTCGTCACATTCATTGATTATCTCGTGTTTAGTATTTTCTCTTTGGTACGAACGTTAGCATTCGTGCAGTTTAAGGTGTTCCTGCAGTTCCTCTAGTGGCCACCGGAGGCTCCAGCAGTGAGTCCGGCTAATTATCAAACTGCACAATAAACAATAAACAATAAACATGTTTACTGTTGGTCTCTAGAGATCACTGTACACTGTACAACTCACCTTTTAAATTATATTTAATTTAAATTAATAAGTTACGCGTAATAACTGCGCAGCATGATGATAATAATGTAAGTAATATACGTTTTTTCGGAGCATTAGCGTCTCTTTTTAACTTTATTTTAACCCTTTGATGTACGACAGACAACCTCAGCAGACGAGCTTGGGGGCTTCGACGCCCCAATGGTCCAGCAGCAACACAGTGCCCCCCCGCTGCAGGAGACCAGTCCAGACCAGCCGTCCCTGAGCCCCGAGGAGCTGCTGCTGGCCGTCAGCAGGATCAAACAGGAGAGAGCCGACACTCCTCCTGCTGAGGAGAACGGAGCAGCAGGAGGAGGAGGAGGAGGAGGAGGAGAGGAGGCCAGGTGAGGAGGCAGATCTGTGGGAGGTTTTAAGGTTTTCTTGGTGACCTTGTGACCCGGACTTAAAGGTCCACTCAGAAGCCCAGTTTTGTGTTACGTAACCTCTTCAACCAATATGTCCACTGTCTGTCAGAGGCTGCAGAGCTCAGTGTTAGAGAGCATCCTTTGGTACCAACTGTGTCACAGTAGAAGTATTGTTCTAACTTCAGACATAAAACATATTATATATATATATATATATATAATATATATATTCCCCCAATACATCAACTTCCCTCAAATGTATTCAAACTAAAGTAATGAGCCTGTACGCAGCAGAAAGTTATTAAGATATTTCTGTAAAAATGTAAAAGGTTGTCATACAAATAAATTCTCCAGTAAAGTACAGATACTAGAAAACTATTTGTACTTTGTTTGTTACTTCGACCTCTGATTAAAGCTTCAAAATATCTTCAGAGAAAACTTTTACTTTTTGTAAAATACTGTAAAATGTCCATTAATAGAACACTTATTGTTATTTTATTTATTAAGTTGGAAATACTCTCAAATTGATTATTAAGTATGAATATTACTTGTATCAAACATGATCCAGCTCCCAGAGACAAAGGCTAGGTCTTAATGCTTAATTCAGATTTTTTGCTGAGATTTTTTGCGTAGTTATTCGCATTATAATTTAAACGTGACAACAGTCTACGGCCCCGAAGTCACCCGCATACGCTGAAGAAGATGTGATGGCACACGCAGCACACTGTGTTTACGGACGTAAATGTGGATGCTACACATGTCAGTGTGTGCGTATCGATTTGAAGTATTTGTACAATCGGACAAAGTTATGATGATGATTATGATATTGCCGCGTCCCGCCTCCTCCGGCACTGCATTGTCACGTTTGTCTCACTTCAATGATGTAAAAGTCGGATGAAATGCGATATGACTGTTCAGACTGAAGTCGCTTTGAGAAATATCAGATATGTTTCTGATTTAAGACCTCATATGAAAGTGGATCAGATCTGAGCTGTTCAGACATAAATAAATCAGATATGGGCAAAAAAGTCGTATTTGGGCTTTTGCCTGCAGTCTGAACGTTATGGAGCCAGAACAGTCTCATAATGGATAAATGCACACAGAAATGAATAAATGCATCACAAATACAAATCTTATCTTTATATATGTATAATTTTTTTTTTTATGGATTGAAGCATATTTGTGTGTGCATTGAAAATGCATTTGTGTATCGAGTCATATTCAATTCAATTCAATTTTATTTGTATAGCGTCAATTCATAACAGAAGTTATCTCAGGACACTTTTCAAATAGAGCAGGTCTAGACCGAACTCTTTATATATATATACAACTCCACAAATACATTCGTGAGGCCTTTTTCTTGCATTTATTCATTTCTGTGTGCATTTATCCATTATGAGACTGTTCTGGCTCCATAGAACGTAGCCAAAGAGTCTCGTATCAAAAGACTACCTGAGCAGCAGGGTTACAAACAGGTTTTATGGATCCAGATTGTCCCTATAAAATCCAGACCAGGCCTCTAATGGAGACCTGCCTCTATTCGGGACTCTTTTATTAGATGTTTTACAGTAAATAAAGTCTGTTCTGTCCGTCTCTTCCTGGTCTAACTGGTCCGTGTTCTGTCCTCAGAGTGGACCTCGCCGGGGACCTGCAGTCTTCCAGGAGCAGCGCTCTGTGCTACCTGGGTGCAGGTGGAGGTTTGGTTCCAGGGCTGCAGTCCTACCTGCTGGCAGGCGGGGGGCGCTCCAGTCCGGGAGGCTCCAGTCTTCCCACAGACTCCCCTCCCTCTCACCCGCCCACCGAGGAAGAGCTGGAGGAGGATTACTACGGGAACACGGTCCACCCCGGACTCTACCAACACATCTACGGACATCCCGGAAACCCCTACAGTGAGTGACGTCATGGTACAGTCCAAGCTCCACTACTAACCACAGCGGTGGTTAGCTGTGGTTAGTAGTGGTTAGTAGTGGTTAGCTGTGGTTAGCAGTGGTTAGCAGTGGTTAGCAGTGGTTATCTGTGGTTAGTAGTGGTTAGCTGTGGTTAGTAGTGGTTAGTAGTGGTTAGCTGTGGTTAGTAGTGGTTAGCTGTGGTTAGTAGTGGTTAGTAGTGGTTAGCTGTGGTTAGTAGTGGTTAGTAGTGGTTAGCTGTGGTTAGTAGTGGTTAGTAGTGGTTAGCTGTGGTTAGCAGTGGTTAGCAGTGGTTATCTGTGGTTAGTAGTGGTTAGTAGTGGTTATCTGTGGTTAGTAATGGTTAGTAGTGGTTAGCTGTGGTTAGTAGTGGTTAGCTGTGGTTAGTAGTGGTTAGCTGTGGTTAGTAGTGGTTAGTAGTGGTTAGCTGTGGTTATCTGTGGTGAGTAGTGGTTAGTAGTGGTTAGCTGTGGTTAGCAGTGGTTAGTAGTGGTTAGTAGTGGTTAGCTGTGGTTAGTAGTGGTTAGTAGTGGTTATCTGTGGTTAGTAGTGGTTAGTAGTGGTTAGCTGTGGTTAGCTGTGGTTAGTAGTGGTTAGTAGTGGTTAGCTGTGGTTAGTAGTGGTTAGTAGTGGTTAGTAGTGGTTAGCTGTGGTTAGTAGTGGTTAGTAGTGGTTAGTAGTGGTTAGCTGTGGTTAGTAGTGGTTAGCTGTGGTTAGCTGTGGTTAGCTGTGGTTAGTTGTGGTTAGTAGTGGTTAGCTGTGGTTAGTTGTTTTGGTTAGTAGTGGTTAGTAGTGGTTAGCTGTGGTTAGTAGTGGTTAGCTGTGGTTAGTAGTGGTTAGCATTGGTTAGCTGTGGTTAGTCAGTGGTTAGTAGTGGTTAGCTGTGGTTAGTAGTGGTTAGTATTGGTTAGTAGTGGTTAGCTGTGGTTAGTAGTGGTTAGGTGGTTAGTAGTGGTTAGCTGTGGTTAGCAGTGGTTAGCAGTGGTTATCTGTGGTTAGTAGTGGTTAGCTGTGGTTAGTAGTGGTTAGCTAGTGGTTAGTAGTGGTTAGCTGTGGTTAGTAGTGGTTAGTAGTGGTTAGTAGTGGTTAGTAGTGGTTAGTAGTGGTTAGCTGTGGTTAGTAGTGGTTAGTAGTGGTTAGCTGTGGTTAGTAGTGGTTAGTAGTGGTTAGTAGTGGTTAGCTGTGGTTAGTAGTGGTTAGCTGTGGTTAGTAGTGGTTAGCTGTGGTTAGCTGTGGTTAGTAGTGGTTAGTAGTGGTTAGCTGTGGTTAGCTGTGGTTAGTAGTGGTTAGTAGTGGTTAGTAGTGGTTAGTAGTGGTTAGCTGTGGTTAGCAGTGGTTAGTAGTGGTTAGTAGTGGTTAGCTGTGGTTAGTAGTGGTTAGTAGTGGTTAGCTGTGGTTAGCTGTGGTTAGTAGTGGTTAGTAGTGGTTAGTAATGGTTAGTAGTGGTTAGCTGTGGTTAGCTGTGGTTAGTAGTGGTTAGCTGTGGTTAGTAGTGGTTAGCTGTGGTTAGTAGTGGTTAGCTGTGGTTAGTAGTGGTTAGTAGTGGTTAGCTGTGGTTAGCAGTGGTTAGCAGTGGTTAGTAGTGGTTAGTGTGGTAACTAGTGGTTAGCTGTGGTTAGTAGTGGTTAGTAGTGGTTAGCTGTGGTTAGCTGTGGTTAGTAGTGGTTAGCTGTGGTTAGCTGTGGTTAGCTGTGGTTAGTAGTGGTTAGTAGCGGTCATCGGCTCAGAGAAGGTTTAGAGAACAAACTCAGTTAGCAGCTGACGTGCTATCATGCTAAGCTAATTCTGTTTTACAACAGACAGTACTGAGTTTTTTTCTGCTGATCAAACGTTGAGTCCTTTCTGTCTCGTCTCTTCCCCTAACTTGTCATCAGTCCTTTTTCCCACAAAAGCAACAACTGACCCTTTATAAGTCCCGCCCCCTTTTGCTCTGTGCTCCAATCACAGTTGACCCTCAACCAACTTCCTCCTTTCCTGCACTTAGATATGCTAGCTGTGCTGAATATGGTTGAAAGATAAATGAGACATATATATTTTAAGCTAGTTAAAGTTAGCAAATCGCTAACTAGCTAATTTACAACAATTGTTAGTAAGCTAACGTTTTGCTAAGATGTTAGCATTTGTTTCTCCTTTGTCGGTCTTCTTGTTCTAGTCCAAGAGAAGATGGAGATGCTCTCCCTCCCATTGGCCAACGAGCGTCGGCCCTGCGTGCTGGTTGGTCGGGACAACATGGCGCTGCCCGCCAGTCTGATCAGTCAGATCGGGTATCGCTGCCACCCGTCACTCTACACCGAGGGAGACCCCGGAGAGAAGGTGGAGCTGGTGGCAGGTAGGACAACAGAACACCTGTCCAGCTGTGAGCAGACATGATGTAGGCAGTCGCCACCTGGTGGGCCGAGAGGGTACTGCAGGTCGGCCGCGAGAGGTCATTTACAACAAATAAATAAAAAGATAATTTAATTTAATATTGCCATAAAACATTTATGATTAAATATTTACCTTTGAAAAAGCAACCAGAAGTAATAAAAGAAAGACAAAGGATTATAATCATGTTTATTCATTTATTTGACCTATTTTTAATCCTATTTTTTATCTCGTCACTGGCGGGAAAATAGTTCAAACACAGTTAACGGAGAATAAACCTCAACAAGTGAATCAAAATGAATCTGTGAAACCAAAAAGCAGCTGTGTGCTCGAGGATGCAGACAGACAGACAGACAGACAGACAGACAGACAGACTGAGTGCCAACAGACTGAGCCAGACGAAAACAAATGATTGAATGTCCATTAAACATTAAATCACTTTAATTTATAAAATGTCTGAATTCATAGATTACAGCAGAAATACGTCACTTTATTTTCATCAGAAGTCTGTCTGTGTCCAACTCTTCCTCACAGGTTAGTTAATGACAGACAGTCAGTGAGTGTGTCTGTGTCCAACTCTTCCTCACAGGTTAGTTAATGACAGACAGTCAGTGAGTGTGTGTGTGTCCAACTCTTCCTCACAGGTTAGTTAATGACAGACAGTCAGTGAGTGTGTCTGTGTCCAACTCTTCCTCACAGGTTAGTTAATGACAGACAGTCAGTGAGTGTGTCTGTGTCCAACTCTTCCTCACAGGTTAGTTAATGACAGACAGTCAGTGAGTGTGTCTGTGTCCAACTCTTCCTCACAGGTTAGTTAATGACAGACAGTCAGTGAGTGTGTCTGTGTCCAACTCTTCCTCACAGGTTAGTTAATGACAGACAGTCAGTGAGTGTGTCTGTCGTGGCAATAGGATTGTTAGGAAGGTCATTAAACTCAAAAGTGTCTGAGAGACTGAAGAGTTACGTAAATATATATATTTATATTCTGTCTGTGTGTGTGTGTGTGTGTGTGTGTGTGTGTGTGTGTGTGTGTGTGTCTGTGTGTGTGTGTGTCTGTGTGTGTGTGTGTGTGTGTGTGTGTCTGTGTGTGTGTGTGTGTGTGTGTGTGTGTGTGTGTGTGTGTGTGTGTGTGTGTGTGTGTGTGTGTGTGTGTGTGTGTGTGTGTGTGTGTGTGTGTGTGTGTGTGTGTGTGTGTGTGTGTGTGTGTGTGTGTGTGTGTGTGTGTGTGTGTGTGTGTGTGTGTGTGTGTGTGTGTGTGTGTGTGTGTGTGTGTGTGTGTGTGTGTGTGTGTGTGTGTGTGTGTGTGTGTGTGTGTGTGTCTGTGTGTGTGTGTGTGTGTGTGTGTGTGTGTGTGTGTGTGTGTGTGTGTGTGTGTGTGTCTGTGTGTGTGTGTGTGTGTGTGTGTGTGTGTGTGTGTGTGTGTGTGTGTGTGTGTGTGTGTGTTGTGTGTCTGTGTGTGTGTGTGTGTGTGTGTGTGTGTGTGTGTGTGTGTGTGTGTGTGTGTGTGTGTGTGTGTGTGTGTGTGTGTCTGTGTGTGTGTGTGTGTGTGTGTGTGTGTTGTGTGTGTGTGTGTTCAGGTTCAGGTGTGTTTATGACTCGAGGTCAGCTGATGAACTGTCACCTGTGTGCGGGAGTCAAACACAAGGTGCTGCTCAGGAGACTTCTGGCTACGTTCTTCGACAGGTGAGAGATCCTGAACCTGGTTAGCCTAGCTTAGCATAAAGATTGGACACAGACTGCAGCTGCTACGTTAGCCAGACAGCCAGTTAGCCTACAGAGCAGCTAAACTAATGTTAAAGGCCTGTCTGAGCCGCTAGTGCTTAAAGCTAATGTTAGCAACTGTTAGCACTGTTAGCCGTGAATGTGCTCGTTCCCTAGTGACTATAAAAGCTGTTAGCCCTGTTAGCTCTGTTAGCACTGTTAGCCCTGTTAGCGCTGTTAGCCCTGTTAGCACTGTTAGCTCTGTTAGCCCTGTTAGCTCTGTTAGCACTGTTAGCTCTGTTAGCTCTGTTAGCTCTGTTAGCTCTGTTAGCACTGTTAGCCCTGTTAGCACTGTTAGCTCTGTTAGCTCTGTTAGCCCTGTTAGCTCTGTTAGCCCTGTTAGCTCTGTTTGCCCTGTTAGCTCTGTTTGCACTGTTAGCACTGTTAGCTCTGTTAGCTCTGTTAGCTTTAGCACTGTTAGCTCTGTTAGCCCTGTTAGCTCTGTTAGCCCTGTTAGCTCTGTTAGCTCTGTTAGCCCTGTTAGCACTGTTAGCTCTGTTAGCCGTCGGTGTCCCTCACTCTGTAGCCATTAGGCCACGCCCCCTGCCAGCGAGCTCGCAGCCTTTCGGACTTTAGTTCCGCTTTAACGAGCGAGTTAAACTTCCTGATCCGGTTCCTGTTGCACATGTGCAGTCGACACTCGTGTGGTCGAAGGTTTTCGGCGCCACATGTACGTTCCCGGACGCTCGCGGCTACACGGAGGCAAAACGGTAGAATTACGGTCGTAGAGACTTTTTAACCGGGCTGTGACTCATCAGTTATCTGATTGGACAGTTTAACCTCCGACACTCTTTTCTACGCTCTGACATCATCATCGCCAGCGTGTCACACCCAGACGCTCTGACATCATCAGACATCACGTGACATCAGTGAAATGTTCAGGAAGGTTCTGACAGAGTGAGCGGCTCCAACATCCAGCTGCTGCTTTACAACAGCTCATATAGTCTCCACTGACAGCCGCAGACAATCTACAGCTCATATAGTCTCCACTGACAGCCGCAGACAATCTACAGCTCATATAGTCTCCACTGACAGCCGCAGACAATCTACAGCTCATATAGTCTCCACTGACAGCCGCAGACAATCTACAGCTCATATAGTCTCCACTGACAGCCGCAGACAATCTATTCAATTCGATTTTTTCAATTCGATTTTATTTGTATAGCGCCAATTCATAACAGAAGTTATCTCAGGACACTTTTCAAATAGAGCAGGTCTAGACCGAACTCTTTAACATTAATTACAGAGACCCAACAGTACCACCATGAGCAAGCACTTGGCGACAAGGGCAAGGAAAAACTGCCTGTTAAAAGGCAGAAACCTAGGACAGATCCTCCGGCTCTAGGTGGGTGGTCGTCTGTCTCGACCAGTTGGGGTGAGAGAGAGAGAGAGAGAGAGAGAGAGAGAGAGAGAGAGAGAGAGAGAGAGCGACAGACAGACAGACAGGTGCACAGCAACAACAGTATTGGCAATGGCAGTCAAGCAGGACCATGGCAGGAGGCTCCACCAGGATCCATGAGAACCTGCGAGACGAGAAAGCACAAGAACTCCGGGGAAGAAGTGGAGTTAGTAACATGCATTAAAGGGACATGAATGAGTGCAGAAAGAGAGAGGAAGAGAGTAGCTCAGTGCACCATGGGAAATCCCCCCGATAGTCTAGGCCTATAGCAGCATAACTAAGGGATGGTTCAGGACTCACCTGATCCAGCCCTAACTATAAGCTTTATCAAAGAGGAATGTCTTAAGCCTACTCTTGAAAGTGGTGAGGGTGTCTGCCTCCCGAACCACAACTGGAAGCCGGTTCCACAGGAGAGGAGCTTGGTAACTGAAGGCTCTGGCTCCTGTTCTACTTTTAGAGACTATAGGAACCACAAGTAGCCCAGCATTCAGAGAACGTAGTGTTCTAGTGGGGTAATAGGGTACTATGAGCTCTTTAAGATATGAAGGGGCCTGACCATGAAGAGCTTTATAGGTGAGGAGGAGTATTTTAAATTCAATTCTACATTTTATAGGGAGCCAATGCAGAGTAGCTAGTACAGGAGAGATGTGATCTCTTTTTCTAGTTCCTGTCAGTACTCGTGCTGCAGCGTTCTGAATTAATTGGAGCGTTTTAATGGACTTATTGGGGCAACCTGATAATAAAGAGTTGCAGTAATCCAGCCTTGAAGTAACAAATGCATGGATTAGTTTTTCTGCATCTGTCTGTGATAGTATGTGTCTAATTTTTCTAATATTACGTAAATGAAAGAAGGCAGTCCTAGAGGTCTGCTTTATGTGGGAGTTAAATGACAAATCCTGATCAAAGATAACTCCAAGATTCCTGACAGTGGTGCTAGAGGCCAAGTTAATGCCATCTAGAGTGACTATATCTTTAGACAATGAGTCTCTAAGGTTTTTGGGGCCAAGAACAAGAATTTCGGTTTTTTCTGAGTTTAACATCAGAAAATTGCAGGTCATCCAGGATTTTATGTCCTTAAGACATGTTTGTAATTTAGATAATTGATTAATTTCATTGGGTTTGATTGATAGATATAACTGCGTATCATCTGCATAACAGTGAAAGTTAATGGAGTGATTCCTAATAATGTTGCCTAAAGGGAGCATATATAAAGTAAATAGTATTGGTCCAAGTACAGAACCTTGTGGAACTCCATGACTAACTTTAGTATTTATGGAGGATTCATCGTTAACATGTACAAACTGAGTACGATCTGATAAGTATGACTTAAACCAGGTTAGGGCAGTTCCTTTAATGCCAATTTGATGCTCAAGTCTCTGTAAAAGAATATCATGGTCAATGGTGTCAAATGCAGCACTAAGATCTAATAATACAAGTACAGAGACAAGTCCATTGTCAGAAGCAGTCAGAAGGTCATTATTAACTTTAACCAGAGCTGTCTCTGTGCTATGATGAACTCTAAATCCTGACTGAAAATCCTCAAATAAACTATTGTTATGTAGAAAGTCACACAACTCTTTGGCGACTACTTTCTCCAGAATCTTAGAGAGGAACGGGAGGTTAGAAATCGGTCTATAGTTGGCTAAAACCCCTGGGTCAAGAGTAGACTTTTTAAGAAGGGGTTTAATTACAGCTACTTTAAAGGACTGTGGTACATATCCTGATAATAAAGAAAGATTAATCATATCCAGTAAAGAAGTGCCAATTAAGGGAACAACTTCTTTAAGCAGCCTAGTTGGGATCGGGTCTAACAGACAGGTTGATGGCTTCGATGAAGAAATGATTGAAGTTAACTGATGAAGATCGATAGCAGAAAAACAGTCTAAATATACATCTAAGTTTACATTGACAGAAGTCCCTGAACTTGGAGAGCCACTGATAACTGTTGATGGCAGTTGGTGATTAATTTTTTCTCTAATAGTAATAATTTTATTATAGAAGAAGCTCATGAAGTCATTGCTACTTAAGTTTATGGGGATATGTGGCTCGATAGAGCTGTGACTCTCTGTCAGCCTGGCTACAGTGCTGAAGAGGAACCTAGGGTTGTTCTTATTTTCTTCTATTAGTGCTGAGTAATAGGCTCCTCTGGCATTACGGAGGGCCTTTCTATAAATCTTAAGATCATCTTGCCAATTTGAGCGATATTCTGATAATTTGGAAGAGCGCCATTTCCTTTCAGATTTCCTAGCTATTTGCTTTAACTGGCGGGTTTGGTGGTTATACCAAGGTGCTAGTCTCCTATGTTTTAATAATTTCCTTTTTATAGGAGCGATAGAGTCTAATGTTGATCGTAGTGAGCCTGTAGCACTATCGACAAGATTATCAATTTCAGAGGGACTAAAGTTGTTATAGGACTCTGTTAAATTCAGACATGGCATTGAATTAAACACTGAAGGAATCTCCTCCTTAAATTTAGCTACAGCACTGTCAGATAGACATCTGCTGTAGGAAGTTTTGCCTAATGGCTTATAATCTAATAGTATGAATTCAAAAGTTACTAAATAATGGTCAGATAGGAAAGGATTATGTGGGAAGACTATTAAATGTTCAATATCAATGCCATATGATAAAACAAGGTCAAGAGTGTGATTAAAACAATGAGTTGGTTTATTTACACTCTGACAGAAGCCAATTGAGTCTATTAATGATATAAATGCATTACTAAGGCTGTCATTGTCAACATCCACATGAATATTAAAATCACCTACAATAATTACTTTATCTGATTTAAGGACTAAGCTTGATAGAAACTCTGAAAATTCAGATATAAAATCAGAGTACGGTCCAGGAGCGCGGTACACTATAACAAATAGAACTGGCTGCAGTGTTTTCCAGTTTGGGTGAGAAAGACTAAGAACAAGGCTTTCAAATGAATTATAATTTAGTTTAGGTTTAGGGTCCATTAAAACGCTCGAATCATATATAGCTGCTACTCCACCTCCTCGGCCTGTGCCTCGAGGAATGTGAGTATTAATATGACTGGGGGGTGGATTCATTTAGGCTAACATACTCCTCGTGGGACAACCAGGTCTCAGTAAGACAAAGTAAATCAATATCATAATCTGATATTAATTCATTCACTAGAACAGCTTTAGAGGACAGAGACCTGATATTTAACAGTCCACATTTCATTCTCTTATTTTGTGCTACTGAGGAGTTGGTTTTAATTTTTATTAGATTTTTATGTTGAACTCCTCTTGTTTTTATTTCTTTAAATAGTTTAGGTGGTCGGGGGACAGACACAGTCTCTATGGGGTTTTGGGTGGGTGACTGTTCTAAAGAAAGCGCAGAGGAGTGTGTAAGACAGCAGCTCTGCTTCCTGGTCCTAACTCTGGACTGTCAGGTTTTAGAGATAAACTTCGCCATATTTCTAGATAAGAGAGCCGCTCCATCCAAAGTGGGATGGATGCCGTCTCTCCTAATCAGACCAGGTTTTCCCCAAAAAGGCTTCCAGTTATCAATGAAGCCCACATCGTTTGCTGGACACCACCTCGACAGCCAGCGGTGGAATGACGACATGCGGCTATACATGTCATCACTGGTCACATTGGGGAGGGGTCCAGAGAAAACTACGGTGTCCGACATTGTCTTAGCATAGTTACACACCGACTCCACATTAATCTTAGTGACCTCCGATTGGCGTAAACGGGTGTCGTTACCGCCGACGTGGATAACAATCTTACTGTATTTACGTTTATCTTTAGCCAGCAGTTTTAAATTTGATTCAATGTCGCCCGCTCTGGCCCCAGGGATGCATTTAACTATGGCCGCTGGCTTCGCTAACTTCACGTTTCTGACTATGGAGCTGCCAATAACCAGAGTTGGTTCCTCAGCGGGTGTATCGCTGAGAGGGGAAAATGTATTAGAAACGTGAAGCGGTTGGTGGTGAACTGTGGGCTTCGCCGTTCTAGTCTTCCTTCGCTCAGTCACCCAGCCTCCCTGTCTTCCCGGCTGCTCGGGAACTACCGGGGGATCTACAGAGCTAACAGAAGCTACCTTCGGTCGGCCCGCACCGGCTACCGGGGGCTGGCTAACTATAGCGGCTAAAGATATCTCAGTGGTGCGGTGCCGTTCCTCTAACTCACTAAGCCTCGCCTCCAGCGCAGTAAATAAACTACATTTAATACAGGTACCATTATCTTTAAAGGAGGCAGAGGAATAACTGAACATCTGACACACTGAGCAGGACAGAGGAGAGGGAGAGGGAGAAGCCATAGCTAACTGCTAATGCTAATGAAACTAGAGTGTATGAAAAACTTTGAAAGTAGTGAAAAGTCCCTAAAAGAGGGAGAAACTCCAAGTGTTTAAGTAGAACTAGTCTACGTTTAAATGTTAAGCGGGTAAATAACCGCTGTAACGAGTAAAACTAATTTATATTTAGCGTTCACTGACAGAGCTACAGCACCAAACAGTGTACACAGAGCAGGAAGTAAACCGGAAGTGAGTCAGTACGCTTACCGTAGCACGTCCAACAATGATTAGAGCAGCTTTACAGCTCATATAGTCTCCACTGACAGCCGCAGACAATCTACAGCTCATATAGTGCTGATTGGGTTCTTATGGTTTCCATAGAAACACTCTGGCCAATAGCTGCGGGACAGGAATACGCTCCTCCACCAATGATCCGAGCCGAAAGCCTCTGGACAACCGAGTGTTAAACACCGTCAAACGTAAGACACACACACACACACACACACACACACACACACACACACAGTAACACACACACACACACACACACACACACACACACACACAGTAACACACACACACACACACACACACACACAGTAACACACACACACACACAGTAACACACACACACACACACACACACAGTAACACACACACACACACACACACACAGTACACACACACACACACACACACAGTACACACACACACACACACAGTAACACACACACACACACACACACACACAGTAACACACACACACACACACACACAGTAACACACACACACACACACACACAGTAACACACACACACAGTCTGACTCATGGGTTTATGTCTTTTTACTGTATTTTGGAAACACTGAGACTTTTCTCTCCTCCTCCTCCTCCTCCTCCTCCTCCTCCTCTTCCTCCTCCTCCCTCTCCTCCTGCTCTTCCTCTTCCTCCTCCTCCTCCTCCTCCTCTCCCTCTCCTCCTCCTCCTCCTCTTCCTCCTCCTCCTCCCTCTCCTCCTCCTTTCCCTCTCCTCCTCCTCTTCCTTCTCCTCCTCCTTCTCCTCCTCCTCCTCCTCCTCTCCCTCTCCTCCTCCTCTTCCTCCCTCCTCCCTCTCCTCCTGCTCTTCCTCCTCCTCCTCCTCCTCCTCCTCCCTCTCCCTCCTCCTTTCCCTCTCCTCCTCCTCTTCCTTCTCCTCCTCCCTCTCCTCCTCCTCCTCCTCCTCTCCCTCTCCTCCTCCTCCTCCTCTCCCTCTCCTCCTCCTCTTCCTCTTCCTCCTCCTCCCTCTCCTCCTGCTCTTCCTCTTCCTCCTCCTACTCCTCCTCCTCCTCCTCTTCTCTCTCCTCCTCCTCCTCCCTCTCCCTCTCCTCCTCCTCTTCCTCCTCCTCCCTCTCCTCCTCCTCCTCCCTCCTCCTCCTCCCCTCTCCCCTCCTCCTCCTCCTCCTCCTCCCCTCCCTCTCCCTCTCCTCCTCCTCTTCCTCCTCCTCTTCCTCTTCCTCCTCCTCCTCCCTCTCCTCCTGCTCTTCCTCCTCCCTCTCCTCCTGCTCTTCCTCCTCCCTCTCCTCCTGCTCTTCCTCCCTCTCCTCCTCCTCTTCCTCCTCCTCCCTCTCCTCCTCCCCCTCCCTCCTCTCTTCTCTCCTCCTCCTCCTCCCTCTCCCTCTCCTCCTCCCCCTCCTCCTCCTCCCTCTCCTCCTCCCCCTCCTCTTCCTCCTCCTCCTCCTCCTCAGTCTACTGTCAGAACTTTGCTCCTAACTTTAAGGAGAGTGAGATGAACGTCATTGCGGCCGATATGTGCACCAACGCCCGCAGAGTCCGTAAACGTTGGCTCCCCAAGATCCAGTCTCTGCTCCCCGACAGCCTCCCTGCCTCCTCCCACCCCCGCAAGAGTAAGAGAGGAGGAGGAGGTGGAGGAGGAGCATCAGGATCAGGATCAGGAGGTCAGGGAGGAGAAGCAGCGGTGCAGCCCAGCAGCAGCCCCTTCGAGCTGGACCTGCGGCAGCTCAGCGCCTCCTACCTCGGCCTGGAGGCGCCGCTGTATGCCGAGCGCCGCGAGAGGGAGGCGGTCGGGGAGCGAGAGCGGGAGAAGGAGGCCCCGGCTGCCCTCCTGCCTCACCTGCAGTTCGCCGGGTCTCGTGGGGGAGGAGGAGGAGGAGGCACGGGGCAGGCGGAGGAGGCGCTGATGGGAGGCGAAGCAGGCGGGGGAGGGAGTCTACAGACTGAACAACCCCCAGACCTCCCCCTCTCGCTGTCCTCTGCCTCCTCTTCCTCCACCTCCTCCTCCTCACACCCCTCCCCCCAGCCTGCAGAGCCCGCCCCTCCTCACAGGGGATTGGCCGACACAGATGAGAGGGGGGCGGAGCCTCTGGAAGACAGCCAATAAGCTTTCTATTGCATCTGCCTACCTGTATGTAAATAACACAATAGCTACCTGTCCCCCCCATCTGTCTGTCTGTCTCTACCTGTCTGTCTGACCTACCTGTCTCTTCCCCTACCTCACTACTACCTGTCCACCTGTCTACCTCTCTGCCCCCAGTCTGTCTACCTTTCTGTCTGACCTACCTCTGTCTGTCTGTCAGTCTACTCCTTTACCTGTCTGTCCTCCTGCCTGTCTGTTTGCTCGGCTCTGCTGCATGTTACAGCCTCCTGCAGTCCAGCACTCAGGCCCATAGCAACAGGACTGATGATGATGATGATGATGATGATGATGATGATGATGATGATGATATTCACTCTGATAACGACAATAAAGCTTCTTGATAATCAGACTGCTGCGGTCTGTTTCCTGAACTTCCCTGTAGCGCCCCCCGCAGGTCAAACACTGAGCTCTGGATGAGGCTGTAATGCGCTCTGCAGCCTGTAGGGGGCGCTAACAGAGCTGCAAACATTCATCACACAGGTGTTCTGTGATTTACCTGCAGCTTAAAAACAGGTGATTTTTAAAAATATGATACATAAAATAATTCCCTATATGTAGTTTTAAACATTTTATATATCAGGGTGAGTTCTATACATTTATAGAAACATACAGGTTAATATATATATACACACACACACACACACACACACATTATACGCACTTATATTCAACATTAACATTTTTAATTACTTTAAAGTAGAATATAACTGTTTTAACTCAGATGAAGAAGCTTTTATCCAAGAAATGTAATTAATTACACAAATTGAGGAGGTTGGAGGGTTTAAATAAAAAGTCATGTTAAATTAGTTATTTAATCTAATATATGAAATATGACCAATATCAAAATCCCAGAAATTATAACTATCATTATATTGGTAATAATAATATATAATAATAATAGTTCAACAAATCTTATTGTCAGAACAATCACAATGATGTTTTTACTGTATCATCTAATAATCAATAATCAGCTTTGTCTCCATATTAAAGGTTGTCTGTATACAGACGGGTGAATGAACGAGTGCAGAAATAGGACAAATGCAGAAGCTTTCATACGGAACGCGAGGGGTCGCTGAGCGCTGTGCTGAATCAGTCGGAGCAGACCGGCTATGGAAACAAACCACAGAGAGGCTGCGATACAACACAGGCAGAGGGAGAGAGACACCATGTGACTCTGTATATAGAGAATATAATGTTTAATATTAATTTTTATATATATAGAGAGAGAATATAATGTTTAATATTAATTTTTATATATATATAGAGAGAATATAATGTTTAATATTAATGTTTATATATATATATAGAGAGAATATAATGTTTAATATTAATTTTTATATATATAGAGAGAGAATATAATGTTTAATATTAATGTTTATATATATATAGAGAGAGAATATAATGTTTAATATTAATGTTTATATATATATAGAGAGAGAATATAATGTTTAATATTAATGTTTATATATAGAGAGAATATAATGTTTAATATTAATGTTTATATAGAGAGAGAATATAATGTTTAATATTAATGTTTATATAAAGAGAGAATATAATGTTTAATATTAATGTTTATATATAGAGAGAATATAATGTTTAATATTAATGTTTATATATATAGAGAGAATATGTTTAATATTAATGTTTATATATATATATAGAGAGAGAATATGTTTAATATTAATGTTTATATATATATAGAGAGAGAATATGTTTAATATTAATGTTTATATATATAGAGAGAATATGTTTAATATTAATGTTTATATATATATATAGAGAGAATATAATGTGTAATATTAATGTTTATATATATATATAGAGAGAAAACATAATGTTTAATATTAATGTTTATATATATAGAGAGAATATAATGTTTAATATTAATGTTTATATATAGAGAGAATATAATGTTTAATATTAATGTTTATATATAGAAAGAATATAATGTTTAATATTAATGTTTATATATAGAGAGAGAATATAATGTTTAATATTAATGTTTATATATAGAGAGAATATAATGTTTAATATTAATGTTTATATATATAGAGAGAGAATATAATGTTTAATATTAATGTTTATATATATAGAGAGAATATAATGTTTAATATTAATGTTTATATATATAGAGAGAATATGTTTAATATTAATGTTTATATATATAGAGAGAAAATGTTTAATATTAATGTTTATATATAGAGAGAGAATATAATGTTTAATATTAATGTTTATATATAGAGAGAATATAATGTTTAATATTAATGTTTATATATAGAGAGAGAATATAATGTTTAATATTAATGTTTATATATAGAAAGAGAATATAATGTTTAATATTAATGTTTATATATATAGAGAGAATATAATGTTTAATATTAATGTTTATATATATAGAGAGAGAATATGTTTAATATTAATGTTTATATAGAGAGAGAATATAATGTTTAATATTAATGTTTATATATAGAGAGAATATAATGTTTAATATTAATGTTTATATATATAGAGAGAATATGTTTAATATTAATGACATATATACAGAGAGAGAGAATATAATGTTTGATATTAATGTTTATATATAGAGAGAGAATATAATGTTTAATATTAATGTTTATATATAGAGAGAATATAATGTTTAATATTAATGTTTATATATAGAGAGAATATAATGTTTAATATTAATGTTTATATATATAGAGAGAGAATATGTTTAATATTAATGTTTATATAGAGAGAGAATATAATGTTTAATATTAATGTTTATATAGAGAGAGAATATAATGTTTAATATTAATGTTTATATATATAGAGAGAATATGTTTAATATTAATGACATATATACAGAGAGAGAGAATATAATGTTTGATATTAATGTTTATATATAGAGAGAGAATATAATGTTTAATTTTAATGTTTATATATAGAGAGAATATAATGTTTAATATTAATGTTTATATATAGAGAGAGAATATAATGTTAGCTGATATATTAAAGAGAGGGTATGTAACGTTGCAGTGCCTGGGAGTACAGAGTTCAGGAAAATAACAGATCTGTCTCTCAGGTCTCACCATCGTTAAAAAGCCGCGCTGATGGGTTGTCTTTTCTTCTTCTGTTTCTTTTCTTGGTCGGTGCTCGGTGGCTTTAGTTACCTGTGTGACCGACTGGTGAAGGACTCACCTGAGTGCACTCAGGTAGGCAGGTAGGTCAGCTTGTTACAGGCCAGTGTCTGATACCGATACTGGATTATTTTCTTTTCTTTTGCATTTGATTTATTGATTTCAACAAAGATAAGAAAATTGCTGCTGAAATTCAATACCTACCCGAAATCTCACATATGACCTTTAAAGATAACAATCACACACATAAGTCCAAGATTTATTTCTAATGTTTGGGGGTTTTTTTGTATTTCTTGGTGTATTTTCATCTATTTTGGTGGTTTTGATCCAGTTTGCACTCATTCTGTTCCTGTGAGTCTGTCCTCCATATTTTCTCTCAGGTGTTTCCCCACCAGGTGTTTTAAAGTAAAGGTTTTATTTTTGTATATGCAATTAAAAATACAAATGAATCTGTTTTGAAATCATTTTTTGTTGATGTTTTAATCCTGTTGGTTTATATGACAGTCTGATGTACTAATATTAATATATTATTATCAGTTATTGATTGAAATCAGTACATTCATCAGAAATCTCACCTGCAGAGCGGAGCGGGCCTCGGGCGCCCTGCTGCCGCTCTGCATGCTGGGAAACGTAGTTCATAGGCGACGGCGCCATTCTGAACCACGTAAACCTCACCAGCCAATCACAGCAGCCCGGCCGTCGCCTCAGCCAATCAGTGCACTTCAGCTAATTCACCGACCAATCACAGCGCTTCACATCCCCCAGCAACAAATCGTAGCTCCGCAAACCCCCCGCAGCCAATCACAGCGCCCCGAGCACCCGGACAGCCAATCCGATCACAACAACATCCAAGACGCTGCTCGCCACTGCGCCTGCGCACACGGTAGACAGCTGATAACTCATCTATTATGCTACTTCGCTAAATAAAAATCTTCCTGAAAAGTGACCGGAAGCCGCCGCTGGACGCACCGGAGGACCGAAACACAAAGTAAACACGTCTCTGTGTCCGGTACCGGGGGGGTTGGCGGGTGGACGCAGCGGGGTTAGTGCACAATGTGTCGGTGGTTCGAGCCTGGCCGCTCGGCGCCTTCAGACAAAGCTCAGCTAACAGGCTAACGGCTTATTAGCTAGCAGACAGCGAGCGGTAACATCTGCACAGATTGTTCGTTCCGGCGGTAATCTGCTCGGTGTGCGGCGGGAGAGCGACTTAACGGGGACATATCCCGTTCAGCGCGCACACAGACGCCTCCACTGCCGCCGGTAACCGTATTAAAGACAGGTACGGGGTCGGTAAGTAGCCTAGCTCGGGTAGCTAGCTCATATTTTGCCTTGGCTTGCCCGCCATCTTTTTAAAGCAAGATAAATGGGATGTTCAAACCCTCCGAGCCGAGCGGCCCGGGGGCCAGCGGCCCGGCGGCCCAGCGCGGGCTGCCCGCTGTAATCCAGCAGCCAGGGCCGGGCCCGGTGTGTGGGACTGCGGATGGGGATGCTGTGGGGGGGGTTGTGCAGTTTGTTGGTCGCAGCGGGGACTGTTAGCAGTTAGCTCGGCCGTTAGCCGCTGAACCGCAGGAGCGTGCAGGCAGCGAGCCGCCGCCGGACTCGAACATCTGTTGATCCCCGCAGGAGTTCACTGCGAGCCGGGAGGGTTAGAGCTCCTCTCCGCTGCCCGGCAGTCTGCTCCTGCACTGTGGGCTGTTTTACAGTGTGGGGCTGGTCTGTGGGCACAGTTTGATTCACATTCATCAGATCAAAGTTTCTCTCTGGAAGCACTTATTCTGAGGGGCGGGGCTTATGGGCATGATGTGTGACATCATAAATAGTTCAGGAAGTAAGTTCTGGTCCGGTCTGCAACTTACTGTGGGTTTAATCCAGTGTGTGTGTGTGTGTGTGCCTGCCTGTCTGTCTGCCTGTCTGTCTGCCTGTCTGTCTGCCTGTCTGTCTGTCTGTCTGTCTGTCCACACCAGGCCAGTACAGGAGACCGGCCTCTGATCGGGTTTTATAGTAAACAAGGTTTCTATCGGGAATCTGCGATAAATATCACGATACAACGGGAGAAGTTATTGATTGAGAGATACGAGAATATCGTGATAATCGTAAGAATGTACTTTGTGCTCTTGTTGGAGATTCTGTTTCAGGATTAAACCTTTAAGATAAACTCAACGATAGAAAGTAAACAAGTAAACAAAAAGATATAATATTACGTCAACAAACTGAACACAGAAACAAAACCACAGTAAATATCCAGACTAGATCAAACAGATTGATAATCGATCATTCACAGTCTGGTTAACGTCAGTAAATTAAGAACATCTACAATAAGAAGAAATGGATTTTAAATTGACACTAAAACACTTTTATTGCAGATCACAAACTCTTTATTTAACAATCTCCATTAATGTGGTTCAGTGGTTTTATAACACAGATCAGATCTGATGATGTGAGCTCCGTCTTGTCCTCTTGTTTAAAACTAATCAGCTAATCAATAACAGACTATATGCTGGCGACAGAGACAGCTTTGTCCCTGAAGAATGTGAGCATATTCACATAATGCACTTTAACATCGTATATCTCTGTTCAGTATGCTGTGACACTGTTAGCTGGGCGACAAATTCTGATTTAATATATAATATATATTTAATAGTTTACTGTATTATGCATATAGATCTGTATTTATATTTATTACAGTCGCTGTTTACATCTCTAACACTGCTGTCAGGGTTTAAACACACACATTTAAAGACCAGTCATGGAAACACCTGGAAACTGATTACAGTGACAGAATATCCTGGATTAATAATCTACGTTGTTCTGGAGGAAGAAAATATCAAAAAATATTACGTCACAATATTTAGTCTTGTGATATTTTATTAATTGTCAAAGACATTATTAATGTTTGCAGAGTTATAATATAATTATAATATATAAACGGAGGGACGGTCAGCTTCACTGTTGGTAGACGTATTATATATAACTGGTCTTTATTTATATATTTATATATATATATATACATATATATATTTATATATTATAATATATGGGCTGTATCAGCAGATTGCTGCCAGCACTCAGTCCAGCTGTAGTTTACCTCCTCGCTCAGATTATGTAAACCCGACGGTATTCTGTGGTTGGATAATCTCACGCTGACGCTTCAGAGCAGATTAACAGCAAAAAGAAAAATGCTCCTTTTAATTTCTGCTGCTGTTCAAGCAGCTGCATCAGATCATTCAGTCATACATTCGGTTATTGATCACTGATATTGGTTGTTGTGGTTGTTTCAGCTGCTGCTGACACTGGTCAGAGGAGATGTTTCAGGTGTGTTTGCTGTGTGACAGGCAGGTAGGAGCCTCAGTGACTGTAAACAGGGTCCTGCTGTTAAACTCAGTTTCCTGCTGAATAAGAGCAGTTATTAGAGTTTACAGAGGACACCCGGTTGGTTATTACTCATTCATCGGACAGTGTGATGCTGAGTACCTGAAATAGTGATAAGATCAGATATGAGTGTGAACCTGAAGAGTGAGAGTGGCGTATTGATCTACGATCAGACCGCAGTACAGTCGGCTGGTTTGATGATTGTTATCTTTAATCTTTGTCACATATGATAGTAATTGAACCATCGGTGGGTTTCACTGTGGATTTCAGTGTTTTAAGTTTTTTTACTGGTTGAAAGAGGAAACTTTAGACCGATTGTCTGATGTTGTGATTTATTGGTTTGTGAAAGGGTTTTTGAATAGTAATTATAATTTATATACCTTTTAAAAAAACACATAGCTGATTAATTGTTACAAATTAACAATCAACTATTTAGTTAATTAATAGTTCATTGTTTCGGGTAAAAATGTTTTCTTTGGTTCTTTATTATATTTGATGACCTAAAAGATTCAACTATTAATGAAGGAAATAATCTACAGATTAATTAATAATGAAATCATTAATACAGAGTTTCAGAGTCTATAAACAATTTATATGAAAACAAAGTCCTGTATATTTCCATTATTCCTCTCACATTATGGTCTAACGTACAGTTATTATCAGATTATTATTATATTACTATTACGTGACGTTAATTAAAGCTCCACTGTGTTACTGTAATATAATATCAGGTATGTTTTCATTAGTGTTTAATCAGCTGTTCTCATTTAATGGGACGTTTTTATCTTCAGAAGTTAAAGTTCAGCAGTTATTTAGTCCATTAAAATGTCAGGTAACCATGGTAACCTACAGTTTAACGGTGGTTTGGTGACAGTTTGACGTCAATAGTTGATCAGTTGTTTGTTTCCCGAAGCTCAAGGCGACGTCCTCTGATGTCTTAAGATATTCAGTTTATTATTATTCACATTGGAGAATCTGAAATCACAGAATGGGTTAAAATGATTTATTGATTATAAGTAGAAGCAGTGGATTAATGGTTGCTGCTGTAGTGGCTGTAATGATTGACAGGTGAGCCGGTGACCCTCACTGATGTTTGTATAAACCAGAAGAACTGGTCCAACTAGGATGTTTGAACATGTGAGCTCCACAGGAGGACTTTATTATCAGTCTGTCTTTATTCTGATCAATTATTATTACCAGTCTGTCTTTATTCTGATCAATTATTACCAGTCTGTCTTTAT
>NW_026136762.1:245000-262500 GCF_905237075.1 Dicentrarchus labrax
GGTGTGATCGGTAGTGCTGCCCCGACTAAAGGACGCCCTCGTCCACGAGTAGTCTTTAGATAAAGCCGCGTACAGTTAGCGTGGCAGCAGTGGTGCAGCGGTAAGTAACTTCCTGTGTTACAAGAGAAAAGGTCCCTGATGTTTCTGTGACTATCAGACTGATGAAGTGTCCACTGAGACTCTCAGAGACTGTTGGGGGCCGGCTCTGGTGATTGGTTGTCGGGGTAACGGGGCTGAACACGTGACTGCGTGATGTTGAGTTACTCTTTAATGTCAGGAGTCTCACCACGATAGTGACTGTAAAGGATTCTCTCTGCAACAGGTTTCTGAAAGTCTTTTTAATCTGAAAGGAAATCAATCACAATGATCAGCTGTGTTCTATGAAAACCCTCTGAGACCAAACCTGTCCTCTGCTGGTCCTAAACCCAAACCCACGACCTACTGTCTGTCCCCGGGGTCAACAGTGCTCAGACCCCCGACCCCTGACCGGCGCCGGCTCTGTCAGCAGAGAGCAAGACAAACTCGTTTTATTTTTTTAACACTACATTTCCTTTATTTTTGTTTCTTTGATTTTTCAGGTTGTGTGCTGAACTTGTTTGTGTCTTATAAGGTTCTCTATATAAAATGTCTTTGTACCGCTGTCCTGTCCCCCCCCCCCATACCACTCTGTTACATCATGGCCTCCGTCACACAGTGACATGGCGGTAACGTACCGTAACAGCCTCACCGATTCCTGTCAGAGTCCAAACACCAAAAGTGAGGAAGATTCCCGATCAGACGCAAAGGTCTCAAATCTTTTAAAGTTTATTATTTTAGCTGCATTTTAAGGAAGCTCGCGCGGTCCGAACAAATAACATCAACATCTGCTGGAAAAATAAAAGCTTTGAGAAAAGTTCCCCAAAAAATATAACCAACACACGGAGAGAAAAACAGCAGTTTATATTTTAACTCTTTAAAATGTCCAAAATAAGAACTGACCTCTGCGAGGAGGCGGAGGTCAGTTTGTGTTTCAGTTTTCAACATGAAGTAAAAATAAAACCCGAGTTCACGTTTCCGTCTGTTTTCCTCCTCTGACCTCACCTGTGTGTTCTCCGTGTGTTTGACCTTTGACCTCTGCACACAGCTCGTACAGTACCTCCTATGTGATTGGTCAAAGCTTCTGGTTGGTATAGATTATTGAGGTTAAACCTATTGAATCCTGTTTATTGATTAATGATGCGTTCAGGTTCAGCAGGTGATAATGATTGATCGATCTGATAGGAAGGAATCTGATCATTGATTTCTACAATCTGAGGATTTTCTGTGTTTCTGAAGCTTTCTGCCAAACTTCATGGACTTCATCAGCTCCGTCGTCATGGAGACGCTTTTGTTATAACGTGATTTGAGTATTTTGGTCGCATCTGAACCGAAACGTTCACTTGTTTGTGCCGGTGTCGGTTTTATTTTGGACATTTTACAGATTAATCAATAACTGATCGATGTAAACAGAATCAATAAGGATAAAAACACACAGACGTCCTCCCGGTGTGACAGACAGATGGACAGTTGGACAGCTTGTTGCCACAGTAACCCTCCTCTGTTTGTTTTTAGTTGATGGTCGAGCTTTGATGCTAATAGTTAATTTTTGTATTTTAATAAGAAAAAGGAAAAAAGTGATTTTATGTATTTGCATGCACTCCGGCCGTACGTTCTTTCTTCCGTATGTTTGAGCACTGTATAGTAGCTGTATAGTAGCTGTCTGAGGTTTAGATCGAACTCCGCTCGATAGAGTAGAGACACCGAGAGAGAGACAGAGAGAGAGGACGAACCGACGAAAAACCAACAAGTGAATTATTTGATGTAATTACTGATATGGGATCCTTATTTTCTGAGTTCCTTTGTTTTCATAAATAAACACATAAACTGACACGAAGACTCGACTCTCATTCACACACAGTCTGCGTTACGTTGTGGGGACCTGCTGCTGTGTCCCCACATCGTAACACATACAAGCCTCCACACACACCTGTCTGTAGCCATGGTAACGGCTCTGTGAGGCCATACTTGAGCTAACATGCTAATATTTAGCAGGTGTAATGTTCATCAGGTGAGTATCAGAGCTTTACAGAGTTTAAGTTTATATTCCTTAACGGCAGTGAACTGGTCGTTGGTTGAATTCCATCGTTCTCGTTATTCTCCGTAACAACAGACATTAATACAAACTTTATTTAACACCTGAAACTTCTCTAAAGAGTCAAACTGAAACACTGCTGTTTACATCACAAACACTTTATAGCGCCTACATTTCCCACAATGCCCTTGAACCACACGCCTCCAGCTGAGGAAATATATACTGACAAGCTTCAAACTGCAGTGCATTCTGGTCTCTGTAGTCCGATGGTTGTTTGGAGGCTCGTTAAAGACTGCAGGCGGGTTGAGTCCACAAGAACCAGAACCACCAGACTACTGAAGGAAAACAGCTGATTTAAGGTCCATCAGTCAGGTGAGGAGAGCTTGAACACAACCTGAGAATAGTTATTGATCCTTTGTTAAATACTGACAGTTTAATCCTCTGAAGGAATAATAAACTAATTAATAATAATAATAATAATAATAACGAGGCTTCATTTGATCCAGAGGTTCTTTTCCTTTAAACTGAGTTCAGTCTGAATCTGGATCAAACTGGTCTCTGCAGGGTTCTAGTTCTGGGCTACATCACGCTGCAGATCCTGGACCGTCCCTCTGCGTCCTCCAGGCCCCTCTTGTCTCGGACCAGCACGGCCTGGTTCCCGAAGCTGCTGTACCAGGCCGACTGGCTGCGGTTCAGGTAGGTCGGGGGGGGTGCTGCCTGCAGGTCCTGCTGCTGCTGCTGCCAGACCAGCAGGGACGTGTCCCGGTACCGCAACCGGGCAAAGGCCTCTGACAGGGCCTTCTCTGCCAGGGGGGCGACCGCGACCGGGACCGGGAGGTTCCTCTGCAGGCGTCTGCTCCTCTACTGCAGCTGGATCACAGTCCGACATGGCGCTCCAGAAACCAGGAGGGGGACAGGAGAAACATCCAGATGAAGGCGGGACCGGATCAGAACCAGGTCCATCTTAAACACCTGAGGAATCCACCTGGAACCAGATGGAACAAAACCAGGTCAGAGAGCTGTGAGTAAGAACTGGATCCAGTTCTAAAGGGTCTGTTTGTTACTCTGAGACCAGGTCTGAATATTAGTGCATTTACCAATCAATCGATCGATCAGTACATTAATCAATCAGTCTACTGGCAGATAATCAATGTTTGAACTCTTTTCGTGTTTATAATAATTTTGAGGTTTGGACTAATCGAGCGCTATGAATTCTGGGTAACTGACGATATTTCTCACAATTTTTACCAATCAATCAATCAATCAATCAATCAATCAATCAGTGTATTAATGGATTAATGCCCTCCCCCACCTCCACTCACTGCAGGAGCACAATGTCAATAATCCCAGAGCTGGAGAATTCTCCCAGCACCAGCCTGAAGACTACCGTCCGGGGGCCTCAGTCACGAGGAGAGACCGGTCCTTCAGCACATCGAGGATTATGTCCCCCCAGACTGTCTCCCTCCAGACTGTCTCCCCCCAGACTGTCTCCCCCCAGACTGTCTCCCTCCAGACTGTCTCCCCCAGACTGTCTCCCCCAGACTGTCTCCCCCAGACTGTCTCCCTCCAGACTTTGACCTTCACCAGTTCTCATATCGTGTGAGCAGATCCACAGAGGACGCCATCTCCGTCTCACTCTGCACTGAACCACCTGCAGCCGCAGCAGAGCTACGTTCAGCTGCTCTTTGTGGATCACAGTTCAGCCTCCAACACTATAATCCCAGACAGACTCATCACCCAACTGGACACTCTCGGCCTTCCCCCTCTCACATGTGCCTGGATAAAGGACTTCTAACCAACCGACCCCAGACTGTGAGACCCCCACCTCTCCTCCACCTGCACCCCCAGACTGTGAGACCCCCACCTCTCCTCCACCTGCACCCCCAGACTGTGAGACCCCCACCTCTCCTCCACCTGCACCCCCAGACTGTGAGACCCCCACCTCTCCTCCACCTGCACGCTGAGCGTCGGCTCCCCACAGGGCTGCGTGCTGAGCCCCCTCCTGTACTGCCTCTACGTCTACGACAATCTCATCGTATAGTTTGCAGACGACACTACGTCTCCGAGGGTGACGAGGCAGCCGACAGAGAGGAGGTCCTGGAGATGAACACCAAGAAAACCAGAGAGATCATCGTGGACTTCAGGAAGCACAGCACCGACCCAGCCCCCCTCTTCATCCACGGTGAGTGGGTGGAGAGGGTCCACACCTTCAGGTTTCTCATCTCCGCCGACATCTCCTGGACAGAGAACATCACAGCAGTCTGCTGAACTCCAACCTGCTGCTGACCTTCTACCGCTCATCCATCCAGAGCCTGCCGACGTACTGTATCACAGTAACAGCAGCTGCAGACAGGGCGGGGCTCCACAGGCTGCCCCCCCTTTAGAGACGTACACGCCCCCCCTCCTCAGGCCTGCAGACCCTCTGTTGTATTATTACTTTAAGTTCTGTGTTTATATTGTTTATGTTTATAGTTTATATTGTTTATGTTTTATATTGTTTATGTTTTATATTGTTTATATTGTTTATGTTTTATATTGTTTATATTGTTTATGTTTTATATTGTTTATATTTATATATTGTTTATTTAATATTTATGTTTGTTTTATATTGTTTATATTGTTTGTTTATATTGTTTATATTTATATATTGTTTATTTAATATTAATATTTATGTTTTATATTGTTTATATTGTTTATGTTTTATATTGTTTATTTAATATTAATATTTATGTTTTATATTGTTTATATTGTTTATGTTTTATATTGTTTATATTGTTTATGTTTTATATTGTTTATATTGTTTATGTTTTATATTGTTTATATTTATATATTGTTTATTTAATATTTATGTTTGTTTTATATTGTTTGTTTATATTGTTTATATTTATATATTGTTTATTTAATATTAATATTTATGTTTTATATTGTTTATATTGTTTATGTTTTTATATTTATGTTTTATATTGTTTATAGTTTATATTGTTTATTTTATATTGTTTATATTGTTTATGTTTTATATTGTTTATATTGTTTATAGTTTATATTGTTTGTTTTATATTGTTTATATTTTATATTGTTTATATTGTTTATGTTTTATATTGTTTATATTGTTTATAGTTTATATTGTTTATATTTATATATATTATATATTTAACAGTTTTAAACTGTTGTTGGAGTATTCAGTCTCATCGTCAGTGAAGACTTTCTATCTTTAAACAATCTTTAGTTTAAAATGAGTAAAATCTGATTCTGGATCAGTTTGTGTTTGAGAGTAACTGATCGATAAATCTGATTCATTGATTATTATTGATCATTGATCTGTGACTCACTGAGTCCCTCGCGCTGCTGACCTCCTCCGGTGTGTCCCTGTCGGCTCCCGTACTTTCACATTCGCACATTTTAACGTTTTCTGCCGATAAACTGCCGCCGGAGCTAACAGCTAACGGCTAACAGCTAACAGCTAACAGCTAACGGCTAACGGCTAACAGCTAACGGCTAACAGCTAACGGCTAACAGCTAACGGCTAACTGTTAGCTGCTAGCTGTTAGCTACCGAGATAAACACGTCACTGAAGTTTACCGCCGCGATGACGTCACTGTGTCCAACCGTTACAACGTCACAATATAAACTGTGACGTTGGACGTCGTTCGCGCGGTTTTCTGTCACAGTTTAGCCGCTGTTAGCATCGTTAGCATCGTTAGCATGTCGCCGCTGTGGGGAAGCTGTCGCTGCATCCAATGGCAACGGTGCGTCTGCAAACCGGTCCGGGTAGGAACACAGACTCAGTTAGAAAGGTTCCTGTGAGTGAGGTAATGTTAGTTTAGTTTTAAAAAGCTCGAGAAATTAATTTCAGTTTCACATCATCACAATTCTAAAAGCTTTAAAGGGACATTGTGTAGGAATAGTGCTCTCTAGTGTCTTCAAATGCGTATTGCAACTACGGAAGCTGTTATGTACCAAGAAGCCTTCCTGTCTTTCTCCTTCATTAACTCCCCGATGAATGAAGACATTGATTTTAGCTAATAAAACACTTAAAACTACACAATGTCCCTTTAAAGAGTTTAGCTGTGAGCTGAGTGCATCATGGGAAATAACTCTGTGTGTGTGTGTGTGTGTGTGTGTGTGTGTGTGTGTGTGTGTGTGGTTTATGGAGACATTTCGTCTGAATACACACTATAAGGACGTTTTGTATTACGAGGACAGGGTCAGGGTCCTCAGTATAAAAGTGTTCGTATAAACTTAGAAAACTAAAATCCAAAATTTCTCCAAATTCTAGAAATTGTCTCCATAATTCAGATAAATACCCGGATTTGTGTAAAATGTGTGTATTGAGTCAGAGCCCCTTTGTGTAAAAATTCAGGGCTCTGATTGGCTGACAGTGTGTAACCATCCTTACTGTTTATCAGGTGACCTCTCTTCACCCAATCATTTTGACCTTAAATCATTCCTGGTTAATATCCTGCTAAGTCAGCACACTGTTACTAGCACATGGGCGTCGGAGCCATCGTCACTCGGTCCTGGCCGGGCGCTCCTATCCGGACCCAGTCTGCGGGTTGTTTACGTGTTGATGCTCACCACCTCACAGAACAGGTAACTAAATGTCCATTGAATGTTGAGATTGACATCAGATGTTTTCAGTAGCAGAGCAGTTGTGACTGCTTGCTGATATTTAAAGGTACCGATACACAGTCCTCAGTTTGCATGTCTTGGTCAGGTGTAAAGACTATGAGGACAGTCTATGGATACCATTAAGTGTTTTATTGGTGTGTTTGCCAACATGATTTTTAACCTGACTGGTAAATTATCATGTCATCAATATCATCTAGCCTTTTTTAGTCCATATCTGCATTTTTAGCTTTCAAGATATTAGTGTCTACAGTTTTCTAGTCAACAATGGATGTTACTTTACTGTGTTCACTTAATTTCATTGAATAACTGAACAAATGTTTGTTTACATACTGTATATGTATAATGTATATTCTTTTCCTCAGTACATTTAATCAAGTACAGTCTTGTTGTGCCTTAATGGCTATTTAAAGATATTTTTCTCTTTTTCTACACAAGATTTCAACTGAGGCAGAAGATCACCATGCTGCTGTGGCATCGGACGATGAACAGATGTTGAACAGATGTTGAACAGGTAACTAAATGTCCATTGAATGTTGAGATTGACATCAGAACTTTTCAGTAGCAGAGCAGTTTTGAGCAATGTTTTTCAGGGTGTAGGTATAGTCTTCCCTTTTTCTATGCTGGTCAGGTATAGACACTCTTAAGGTCTGTATTTGGACACCCTCCATTTTTTTTCTTTTTCAAAAATATTTTTGTCAATTTTCTTAACAATTGAAGCAACAGATAAAAACACATATAATAATAAAAAAAATAAAATAAATAAAGTTTGACACAGACTATAACGTGTAAAACCAAAGTACACACAAAGAGGCTTAATATAGTATCAGAGTTGAATGTCCACTTGAGTACATCAATTATGGTAAATGGTAAATGGACCTGTACTTGTATAGTTTCCTGTCTAGTCTTCCAACCACTCAAAGCGCTACAGCCACATTCACCCTTTCACACACATTCACTCAGTGATGGCAAAGTCCATCGAACAGAAACTAACATTCATACACACTCACACACTGATGCACGGCATCGGGAGCAATTTGGGGTTCAGTATCTTGCTCAAGGATACTTCGACATGTCGCACCAGGAGCCGGGGATCGAACCCACAACCTTCCGATTAAGGAACGACTCGCTCTGCCTCTGAGGTAATTATGTCAAGATAGATACTCTTTAGGGGGGTTAACTACAGTTTCAGGTACTCCAAGATAGGTCCCCACACACCACAACATTTCTGTAACTTACCAGATATCTCATATCTCAGTTTTTCAATGTGGAGGATTCCTACTAGCTCCCTCAGCTCACACTCTCAAAATACATCTCTTTGCTATGACCATACCATAGGCCACCACTGTACTAACACTCCGACCCATCTTGTCCAAAGTGTTAGAAATGCCAAGTAAAGCAGTTTCAGGGTCAGGATCCAGGTTTACTTTAAGTACATGAGAATACCTTCTGATATTTAGCTATACTAAATATTCTGCAGGGATGAACAGAGCAATGCGACCTGACGACGAACCTCCAGGCAACTCATGCGGTACGTCCTCCTATCTCAGCACACTGGCATCCTCATTGATGTTTGACTCAATGCATTTGTCCGCTAAATACACCTGTCCATTTGGTGTATCTCACTCTTTATATATATATATATATATACATATATATACACACACAACTTGAAATTGCCATCACTTTTATGATCTCATTTTCCCGATGACTTTATATATCTGCTAGCCCTGAAAAACCGGGTGAATACAAACATGAAGACCCTACCACTGGGTCACTTTTCTGAGAGTCAAGTGACTCCCATTCTGCTCTGTTCAAGTATAAAGTTATTGTTGATGATGTAAAGGCAGTGGTAAGATTTTATTGTGAAACTAGAAATTCTGATCATGTGATTTTGGGGTCAGTTTATTTTAAAAATAATCTGACTGAATATATTTTATCCTAAAACTATATTTTCACATGCTTGTGTGTGCAGATGTCAGTAATTCATTTTTACATGTCTCAGAGTTTGAGAGCAACTCATGTTTCATCTTGACAAACAAATGTTAACTTGTACATGAAAAAATGATCCCAATGAGCTCTTTCCAGTTTTATTTATACATTTTAAATATGGGAAAGAGTATTGGCAGTCAGTGAAATATGTTACGATTGTATGATATATTGTAGTCCTTTGTTGTGGGATTTTAAAAGTTCTGATTACCACTTATGCACCCATTGTTTTTTAAAGGCTGGCTCTATTTGAATTGGTTTAATGAGTTGAGTATTAAAAATGGCTCAAAGTCCTATTAAATATTTATAAACAACCATTTTGAATGCCTTTATTGTCAGTGCATGTTACACACAATGAAATTTGTAATCATTAAAATCTGTTCCATCCACTCACACAATAATAAAATCTGGTATATAAAGGCCTTTAGTGTTTGTCTTTAGGCATGTCCCCTTTAATCAGGGTTGACCCTGTGTATGTGTGTGTGTGTGTGTTACTGTGTGTGTGTGTTACTGTGTGTGTGTGTGTGTTACTGTGTGTCTGTGTGTGTGTGTGTTACTGTGTGTGTGTGTGTGTGTGTTACTGTGTGTCTGTGTGTGTGTGTTACTGTGTGTCTGTGTGTGTGTGATACTGTGTGTGTGTGTGTGTGTGATACTGTGTGTGTGTGTGTGTGTGTGTGTGTGTTACTGTGTGTGTGTGTTACTGTGTGTCTGTGTGTGTGTGTGTTACTGTGTGTTACTGTCTGTGTGTGTGTGTGTGTGTGTGTGTGTGTGTGGTCTGTATTTAGCCCGGCCCGGCTCCAGGTTAGCAGCAGATGATATTCTATATGAACTCTGTTTATCGTTCACAGTTTCAGTCTCTGACATAAAGTTAAAAACAGAAGGTGAGCCGCAGTGGGCGGAGACATGAGGGGTATTGCACAAAACCAGGATAAGGGATTAAGCCGGGATATGTTGGTTATCCTGGCTTAATTTAGCCTCAAGTCGGTTGCATGAAAGCAGGTTAAACTTAACCTGGCTAAGTTACTATGGTGATTTATTCTCTGCAGTTAGCCTGCTCCAGACCAGGCTAACAGCCAGGCTAACATTAATCCTAGTGATTCACCTGTATTTCCACCGTCAATCCTGTGAGGAATTAATGTGTTTTACAGCATGTCCATGGTCTTTCTAAGTATGTTGCATCATTTTAATTATCCTGCATTAAAATATTACATATATATTGTCATTTCTCATTTCATTTAAATCTGTTGGCTGTTTGTAATTGCAACAGTCTTTTTATATTGATTCAAGTGGAAGTATTATTACTCAGGACAAGTGTTATATTGCTATGCTAATGAAGACTGCTTGTCAAACTGCATAAATATGTGTTTATTGCAGTAATTGAGATTACAAAACACAGCTGATGAAGTTGCAAAGGTGTTTTCAATGAAATCTGTGACAAGGGCAATATAGTATATATATTATGGCATACCGTTTAAGAGATTAATCTTTGAATATATAAAATTAATCTTTGAATATATGGACTGAATCTTTGAATATATGGAATGAAACTTGACCTGTCATCAAGGCACTGCTGCCATCTTGTAGAAGTGAGAATGAGTCAGTCAGGAACCTTGTGGCAGCAATACTGAGCAATGAGGACATTATTAACTCATTGGTAAGTGCTTGTACGGGCCACAATCCTTCCCATAGTACCCGTGCCCAATACCGTTCTCCTGACGAAGAAGTTCACTCCCTTTTTAATGGTGGCAGGCCGACTACAACAGGCCTCAGGCTAAATCCTGACAGAAAAAGCAAAAAGTTTTCCAGTTCAAGAAAGTATTGTAATATTTCAACTGATGCCATTTTGTAAAACCAGCTAATTCAGAAGGCTATCACTTTGATGAAAAGGATACAACTAGGTTTTCAATTTCATTCAGTATTCTCACATTTTTATCAGTATATCCAAGATTCATTTCCTAAACGGCATGCCATAATTTATATATATATATATATATATATATTATTCACAGCTGTTCCCTCTTCATAATGGCTTGCCCTTTTTTGGAGGATGTACTGGATGAGGAAGCCCTAATCCTCAGACGAGCATTTAGTCATGAAAGAGTCTTCTGGGACAGGTCAGACCCATTGGCTGTTGGAGAGGACTATCTCATTGAGAGATACAGATTCTCAGGTGATGGACTAAGATATTTATGTAGGCTGCTGGGTCCAAAAATACAGCACCAGACGGCAGGAAGCCATGCTCTCACTGTACCACAGATGGTCTGTGTTACAGTGAGATGTTTTGCAAGTGGGAGCTTCCTTTATTCTGTTGGGGATGCAGAGAACCTCAATAAAGGAACCATTGGCAGCACATATCCTGGCTTGGTGGGCCGCCCCCTGTGCCAGTTCTATGGGCTTTTTTAACTGCTACAATCATACAGACATTCAACATGTCAGCAGATACCTAATCTATTCACCTCATTTGTTCACTGTTATCTACTTTATAGTCACTGACCAGCCTGCAAAATGTTCTTGTATTTAACTTTAACTTGCTGCCAGGTCCTTTTATGGCCAGACAAGTTTGTTCTTTATGAAGGATAGAAAGATAAAATAGATAAAAATAGATTAAATGACACACATTGTGGATAATTGTTTGCACTTAATCATACTTTACATTTCCTGAGTAACATGCACCTCTACTTGCCACATTTAAAGCAAAGTGTACAACAGTTGATTAGTGGACTTACAGTAACTCCTTTAGTCCTTTAATTGGAGCCTAATGATGACAGTTCCAGTGGAGCACTGTTTATTCATTGTACAGTTTTGGACTACTTAAGCATTGCCGGTCCGCTATTGTCTGCCAGGCTTTCTCTCTTTCTTTAATTATGGCATTGGTATTGGCTTTTTTTCTTATATCTTTCACCTCTTCATAGAACTCCATCAGGAGCTGTTGTTCAGCGGCCGTGAAATATGAAGCGCGACTCTTATCCATGTTCCCATCGGTGATTCTGTGAGCGATCGCGAGGTCTATTTCAGTATGCCGTGAACACGCACTTATCCCGACTATCTACACCTGGCTTAACATAGCCGCACCTTTTAATCCTGGCTCGGCAAACGTGCAACCAATTAAGCCAGGATGCACCGAGCAGGCTAAGTCAAGCCGCGCTTGCTCAATTATCCTGGATTTCTTTATCCTACTTTTGTGCAATACCCCTATGGAATATTTATGGAGTTAGAATCACACACACACACGGTCCGTGTATGTTTTGGTCCGTGTATGTTTTGGGGTCCGTGTATGTTTTGGTCATTGGATTTTCCTTTCAGTAACGGGTATTAAAAACAGAAAACGAGTGGTTATTTGATTTTCGTTTTAAAATACAAAAATTAAAATTGAAATACAAGGCGATTTTCTTTTTCATGGTCAGAAAGGGATGAGCGAAATTTAAAAAATATTCGATTTTCATTTTCTATTTCATATAACAAAAAATAAAATCACTAGAAGACAGAAACAGAAAAAAGGCCTGTTTTATATATTTTGAGACCGGATGTTGTCATTTACAGGACAGTGCTGTGTAGAAGAAACAGTAGACTAGTAGACTGCGGTCAATCCAGCCGTGAGTTCGATCTCCGTGGTCAAATCAGCCGCACTTAAATTTAGAGTGTACAAGTATTCTCAGCATTATGGTAAATGCGGAGAAACAGCGTATTTACTTCTATAATTCGAACCTACATTTAAAATAAAATATGTTACATTAAAGTGTTTCATGCGCCCTGACGAAAAAAAAACCACTTCATATCAAGTATCTTTACTGCACCAGTGTGGAGAAATGCCAAAATAAAAGCCTCATATTTATGCCTCCAGAGATTGCATATTTGACCATATTTGAGGTTCTGTAAAAACATATTGCTCAGTGTTTCCTGGCTACTGATGGTATATTTGACTTTTACACATATGAGACTACAAACATACTTAATATCAAGCATTTTTACTGTACCAATGTGGAGAAATTGAAGAATAAAAGTCCCATATTTATGCCTCCAGATTCCATATTTTCTTATATTTGAGCTACTGTAAAAACATATTGCTCAATATTTCCAGGCGTGGGTGAAGCATTTTCATTATACTTCAATAATGATGCAGTAATCATGACAAAATTTCACACAAATGTTTAGTAACATCTTATAAAAAAATGATAATATGAAGGCTAAACACTAAACACAAAATCCTACACAATTCTAATTTGTTTACTTTTCACACAAAATGCAATTCCAGTCCACATTCTTCTTATTTTGCAGCTCTGCTGTGTCCATTTGTAGGCACTGTATGTGGAACCATCTGCAACAGCTGTCACACTGAATCTGTAAAAGGGAAAAATAATATGTGAGGAAGAGACAGTAGGTACAATGGAGTTTTGAAGTTAAAACTAATTATTTTTCCCTTTTACAGATTCAGTGTGACAGCTGTATCATTGAGCAATATGTTTTTACAGTACCTCAAATATGGTCAAATATGCAATCTCTGGAGGCATAAATATGAGGCTTTTATTTTGGCATTTCTCCACACTGGTGCAGTAAAGATACTTGATATAAAGTGTTTTTACAGTAGCTCAAATATATGAAAATACCACTTGGAGGTACAAATATGGGACTTTTATTGTTGAATTTCTCCACATTTGTACAGTAAAAAATGCTTGATACTAAGTATGTTTGTAGTCTCATATGTGTAAAAGTCAAATATACCATCAGTAGCCAGGAAACACTGAGCAATATGTTTTTACAGAACCTCAAATATGGTCAAATATGCAATCTCTGGAGGCATAAATATGAGACTTTTATTTTGGCATTTCTCCACACTGGTGCAGTAAAGATACTTGATATAAAGTGTTTTTTTATTCATCAGGGGCGCATGAAACACTTTAATGTAACATATTTTAATTATAGCTTACGGCTCTCAATACATTTATTTTGAAAACCGGAAGTAAATACGCTGTTTCTCCGCATTTACCATAATGCTGAGAATACTTGTACACTCTAAATTTAAGTGCGGCTGATTTGACCACGGAGATCGGACTCACGGCTGGATTGACCGCAGTCTACTAGCCTACTGTTTCTTCTCCACAGCACCGTCCTGTAAATGACAACATCCGGTCTCAGAATATGAAACAACAGGCCTTTTTTCTGTTTCTGTCTTCTAGTGATTTTATTTTTTGTTATATGAAATAGAAAATGAAAATCGAATCATTTTTTAAATTTCGCTCATCCCTTTCTGACCATGAAAAAGAAAAACGCCTTGTATTTCAATTTGAATTTTTGTATTTTAAAACGAAAATCAAATAACCACTCGTTTTCTGTTCTTTAATACCCGTTACTGAAAGGAACATCCAATGACCAAAACATACACGGACCCCAAAACATACACGGACCCCAAAACATACACGGACCCCAAAACATACACGGACCCCAAAACGAACCGCCAACGATTCACAAACAAAGTCAGTGTGGTTTGTGAATTGCCAAACTAATACATGTTGTTCTGGAAATAAGAACCGTACCTATCAAACACACACTTCATGCTTCAGACACAAATACAGTTTGTTTGACACATACAGAGAAACATATTTCTTCAATTACAAACAAATATATCCTCAAGTACCATTCTCCATAAATATCGCCTACAGTTCCCATAATGCACCTGGATAGTGTCTTTCATTAGACTGGATTTGTAACATTTGGACCTCCAACAATACTGTTGAATTATGGGAAATATATTTACTTACAATAAGTCTGATGTTTCCTGAACACATCACAGCTGTGTGTGTGTGTGTGTGTGTGTGTGTGTGTGTGTGTGTGTGTGTGTGTGTGTGTGTGTGTGTTACTGTGTGTGTACTGTGTGTGTGTTACTGTGTGTGTGTGTGTGTGTGTGTGTGTGTGTGTTACTGTGTGTGTGTGTTACTGTGTGTGTTACTGTGTGTGTGTGTTACTGTGTGTGTTACTGTGTGTGTGTGTTACTGTGTGTGTGTGCGTGTGTGTGTGTGTTACTGTGTGTGTGTGTGTGTTACTGTGTGTGTGTGTGTGTGTGTGTGTGTGTTACTGTGTGTTACTGTGTGTGTGTGTGTGTGTGTTACTGTGTGTTAGTGTGTGTGTGTGTTACTGTGTGTTACTGTGTGTGTGTTACTGTGTGTTACTGTGTGTGTGTGTGTGTGTTCAGTGTTTTTCCAGCCTCTCTCTCAGTGAACAGCTGACAGTAGAAGAAGAAGGCCAGCTGATCTAATAATAGCAGAGAGAGTGAGACCTGTATCTGTATCGGTCCTTCTGCACGCCGTCGCACCGCCACCAACCTCCAACCATGCCCAGCAGCCAGACCCGCAGCCGGGCCAGAGACCGGAACGACGTCCTGAACCGACCCGAGTTTCTGTCCCTGAACCAGCGCAGGGACCAGGGTCCGGGGGAGGGGCGGGGGGGCGGCGGTCCGAGGAGAGCCCCGCACAGACAGCAGAGTCAGCAGGAGGACGCCGGAGCGAGGTAAGACTCCGCCCACTGACACCACGGCTCACATTTAGCAGCTGGTGGTCTGATCCTGGTCCCCGGACTCTATAGAACCAGAACTTGCTGCAGAGCCACCTCGACTTGTTGCCACGGTTACGTCCTGTCGGTTTGTTTCTGTGTTTGAATCCATTAAAATGAACTTTTTTAATGTTACACTTCCTGCACAGACCTTTCACAATAAATGCAGCTCAAACAATAACAGGAGGGTTTATCTCCACTTCCTGTTACTCTCTGCTGTTTCCAAGGTTCATTATTAGAAGGTAGGTCAGCTCAGTTTATGGGAATTATTAAGGTTCAAATCCCCTCTGCTCCACACTGTCACACCAAACTCCATTCAAAAAACGGCTGTTTTAAGGAAGTAAAACCTTTATTTCCACCATCAGTGAGACTCTGATTCTCTTCAGTCTACAGACACAATCTGCTCACATTGACTCAGTAACATCATTAACTAACCTGTGAGGAAGAGTTGGACACAGACACACTCACTGACTGTCTGTCATTAACTAACCTGTGAGGAAGAGTTGGACACACACACACTCACTGACTGTCTGTCATTAACTAACCCGTGAGGAAGAGTTGGACACAGACACACTCACTGACTGTCTGTCATTAACTAACCTGTGAGGAAGAGTTGGACACAGACACACTCACTGACTGTCTGTCATTAACTAACCTGTGAGGAAGAGTTGGACACAGACACACTCACTGACTGTCTGTCATTAACTAACCTGTGAGGAAGAGTTGGACACAGACACACTCACTGACTGTCTTTTAACTAACCTGTGAGGAAGAGTGGCCAACCACTGATGTTGTCATTAACTAACCTGTGAGGAAGAGTTGGACACAGACACACTCACTGACTGTCTGTCATTAACTAACCTGTGAGGAAGAGTTGGACACACACACACTCACTGACTGTCTGTCTCTCTGTCCTCAGGGGGTCCAGGGACTCCTCTGAGGGGGGCCCAGCAGCTGATGGGGGGGTGAAGGAGGACTGTATGCAGCTCAATCCGTCCTTTCGAGGCATCGCCATCAACTCGCTGCTCGCCATCGACATCAGTCTGTCCAAGCGTCTGGGAGTGTGCGCGGGGACTCGTGGCTCCGGGGCCCCGCTGCGCTCCATGGTGACCCTGCTGGCCCTCAGCGGTCACGCCCTCCCCTGGCTCTGTGGGACTCTGATCTGTCTGTGGAGCAGCAACACGCTGGCCGGACAGGAAGTCCTGGTGAACCTGCTGCTGGGTGAGTACTGCTGCTAGTGTTAGCATGTTAGCATCTATCAGATTAGAGTCCACTTTTTACTTTAAAACCTGAGGAAGATTTAAAGAGGAGCAGCAGGAGCTCAGTGAGTCTGAGGAGGTGAAAACTGAGTAACTCATATTCTATTGACCAATACCAATAACTGATCATATAAGCCATCAGGCAGACGTCTATCTGACAGTGCTGTAGCTACATTTAAGGAGGAGATTCCTTCAGTGTTTAATTCAATGCCATGTCTGAATTTAACAGAGTCCTATAACAACTTTAGTCCCTCTGAAATTGATAATCTTGTCGATAGTGCTACAGGCTCACTACGATCAACATTAGACTCTATCGCTCCTATAAAAAGGAAATTATTAAAACATAGGAGACTAGCACCTTGGTATAACCACCAAACCCGCCAGTTAAAGCAAATAGCTAGGAAATCTGAAAGGAAATGGCGCTCTTCCAAATTATCAGAATATCGCTCAAATTGGCAAGATGATCTTAAAACCTATAGAAAGGCCCTCCGTAATGCCAGAGGAGCCTATTACTCAGCACTAATAGAAGAAAATAAGAATAACCCTAGGTTCCTCTTCAGCACTGTAGCCAGGCTGACAGAGAGTCACAGCTCTATCGAGCCACATATCCCCATAAACTTAAGTAGCAATGACTTCATGAGCTTCTTCTATAATAAAATTATTACTATTAGAGAAAAAATTAATCACCAACTGCCATCAACGGTTATCAGTGGCTCTCCAAGTTCAGGGACTTCTGTCAATGTAAACTTAGATATATATTTAGACTGTTTTTCTGCTATCGATCTTCATCAGTTAACTTCAATCATTTCTTCATTGAAGCCATCAACCTATCTGTTAGACCCGATCCCAACTAGGCTGCTTAAAGAAGTTGTTCCCTTAATTGGCACTTCTTTACTGGATATGATTAATCTTTCTTTATTATCAGGATATGTACCACAGTCCTTTAAAGTAGCTGTAATTAAACCCCTTCTTA